>NW_004797501.1:101227-107798 GCF_000002075.1 Aplysia californica
TGTGTGTGTGTCTGTGTCTGTCTCTCTCTCTCTCTCTCTCTCTCTCTCTCTCTCTCTCTCTCTCTGTGTGTGTGTGTGTGTTTGTGTGTGTGTGTGTGTGTGTGTGTGTTTTACCAGGCATAACCAACATTTACGGACATTTTCTGATGTGACAGATCAGAGAGAACAATGCAACGATACTTACAATTTTCGTCATGGTTAATTATCGTTACGTGAATACTTGAACTGAAATAATGGTCCCTCAATAATACATACAATTCATACAATAATACATACATTAATACATACAACAATACTTACAATAATACTTACAATAATACTCGCACTTAAAACTGAAGTCATTATTTAGACATATTATGCAAACACATTGTACACAAATATAACAGGCCTGTTGGAAAGCTTCTTTTCTTCACATTTGATCAAAACCAATTATTAAGTTTTGAGTTTGAGTGAAGAGAAGCACATCGACATAATAACAGTCATATTTTAGAGCAGGAAATTTGCAAGACGGATAGACAGAAACAACAGAGGGAAAGAAAAAAAGTAGGACCTACCAGTTGCGAGCTCCAACCACAAAACCAATTTACATGATGCAACAATTTGTTGGATTTTTTTCCACAATAAGAACAGTGTCGATAACATATTTCACGATTTTAAATGGTTTAATGTGTTCTGCATTGTCCAATCAAATACACTGACACAGTTTATGCAAACATATTATTATATATTATTATAGAGACCAAGGCATCCTTCGCACACACAGTTCATTCATAAAATAGCCCTATCAAGCCTACACTTGAAGAACATATTATATTTAAGTTATCTTAAGTAAGTAGTCATAAAGACACCCTAGTTGTTAAAAAAAAAAAAAAACAATTTTGCTTGCAGTGACATTTTCAAAAGATGCAGTTTTATTGTTGCGTGTGAAAAATGATATGAATGGTGAGGCATTTTTTGTGATTAAAAAAAAAGTAAAAGCAGAGAAGTATTCATTACAGCTCTGGTTACCTTTTTACAATTTGTCTTCAGCAACACCCCCCCTTCTCTCCCTACTTTTTTTCCTCTTACTGTAATGGCATATCTACAAAACCAATTTAGTCCCAATACTTCAACAGCAGTTGTTTGAAAGATAAAATGGTCTATACGCAAAGAGGGGCTTTTTTAAATTTATTACTTATAAGTTTTCATCTTTCACTCTGTTCGTTTTTCCAATCACAGTCTTTGCCAGAATCATCTTTGTTTGATGGCACACCTCAGCTGGAGTAGGAAACCAAACACTGAGAGAACAATAATCACATTGCCTCTACTATCAGCCCCATCAGCATCATCAACAACAATAACAACAACAACAACAGCAAGAACAACAACAACCACAACAACAACAGTAGCAACAACAATAACAAAAGTATGTATGGCTCTTGACAGACAATCTTAAAGGGGTATGTATTATACAGCTTTGCCTGGGTGGTAGACAGACACAGTCGAGAAAGTTGACTAAACAGGCACTACATGTACTTTCCTCCTTTCAGATCTTGACTTCCTTGATGTTTTCTAGCGTTAAGACATGGTCAGTATGTTTGCAATCGCATGTCCCCACTCACTGGCAAGCCCAGTTAACTTTACAGAGTATCTTATTACCCCAGCAGACCCCAGAACATCTTGAAACATTTTCGGCTTCCAAGGAATCATACAGAGCACACAGCCGATGAAGCGCTCAAACATTAACAAACTGACAAGATCTTCCGTTGTCTATAATAATAATACTAATAAATAGCAGTTGTATAGCGCATAATCCCCGCTCTATGCGGTTTACACTATATTATTACCCCAGCAGACCATAGAACACTCCGAAACATTCTCAGCTTCCCGGGAAGCATACAGTGCAAGCAGCTGATTAAGCGCTCAGACACTAACAAACTGACAAGATCTTTAGTTGTCTATAGCCGGGTACCCAGTCCCACCTGGGTGAAGTGAGGAAAATTCGTGTAGAGTGCCTTTCCCAATGACACAACGTCGCGTCCATGACGGGATTCGAACCCACGACCTTACGGTTGCGAGTCCGAGAGCCTAACCACTAGGCCACCGATGCTGTCTAGAGCAGTGTAGCCTAATAATAATGTCATGTCCCAGATGGGGTTCGAACCCATTACTTATTGGATGTCACAAGATTGAAGTCTTCCCACAACAGAACAGCAATGTCAGCAGAAAACCACACGGCAGAAAAGAAAACAATGAATCATGTCTACAATAGAGAGACTTAATAGAGGTCTGGAAGCATTGGAAAGTAGAAATACTAACATCAGCTATCGGAACAACAACAACAACAATAACAACAACAATCTTTTAAAAGGCAACAGCTAAACTATAGCAACAACAGCAGCAGTGACAACAAGGACATTGACAACAACGACATTAACAAGATTAACAACAACAACATCAACATTAACAACAACAATAAGGACAATATCAGCAAAAACCACTATGCCACGAAGGAATAATTTACTGCACAATGTGTTCACAAGAGTACACGTAGGTTAGTTGGTCAGATGTACAAAGCTCAGAATTTTAATAAAATGTTGGTTCTTAATCTATAGTATCGGTTGAATATACTTAAGATTGTATATTTTGTCGAAATTCAAATTCTGAATGTTGAAAAAACGCCAGAAAAAAATGTAATGTAGAAACAATTGTTAAAAGAACGAAACCATTAAAAAAATCTATCCAGTAAAATGTTGTTTTCTGGACTAAGAATATTTGAATAGCTTGCCAATGTAGCATTATGTTATTGAGGTCGGAGGGGGGGGAGTCTATAATCAAGCGAATAGGAAGCAAAAAGAAAACCGTCCAGCCAGATACTTAAAGTGACACTGCCCGTCTTGGAAATGTTCAACTTGTGCCTAGAAGGGTAGCGTTTAACCGGTACCAGTACTGCATAAACTGTAGAAGATGGTATGATGGTGTTGTTGTCCAGTGGTCTGCCTCATCATCATCCAGTGCCAGACCTGCGACAGACATCGGCGATCATGGTTCTCCATTCATTTCTTTTCTCGGATGCTCTTTAAAAAAAAAAGCTATGTTTCCCAGATCTTTCCCCGTTACCCATTTGTTTAGGTTCCCTTAGTAGGTTGCTCTGGGCCAATACCTCTTTGCCTACAGGACTCATAATCGTGGAGTGGCGCCGGGTTCGGTAGTTCCAAACTCAGCTCGGTTTGACGATGTGACCTTGGGAAAAGCACTTTACACCTTTTTTCTCAAATTGGCTCGGCCGTATTGGAGACTAACGTTAAATTCTGAGGTCCCGCCTTTCAAATAACCCGACAGTGTTACAAGAGGTCTTAGACCTGCACAATTTCCCAACACATGATGAAGTTAAGCGAATCAAAACAAAACAGGGAGACAAACCCAAACTCTGAACACAGCAAGCGAGACGGGGGGGGGTGTTTCATCTCAAGTAATGAATGTGTGCGTTGTCCTTGCGGTAAAATAACTTTCGTTGTTTGAAACTGCCCAAACCCGCTGAGGTTCATCCCACACGCCCCCTGTCATGAGGGAACTTGGCATGAGAAGTCTCGACTGACATATTATTGGTACATAAATCTCTCGATGAATGTGACTTGTCGTTGACTAGCTGGTCACAGTTGCTAAGCCCAACATTTTGAATTTTAAAATTGCAGTATCATAATTTGTGGTATTAGTTGCATGTCCTCAATAAAATAATATATTGTCCAAATTGAGATTCTAAATGTTTTTAAAAAACCCACAAGAAAAGACATAGATCTTTATTGTACAGAACAAACAAGTTTCTCATCTAATGTGAAAAACGTCATTCTCTGGGTTTAAAACATTTCAAAAGCTACCCAATGTTATGTTACTTTGTATCTACATGAAAGCAATTATTTTTTCATTCATCCCAACGTAACGTTAGTTTCCATCGAAATGAAATTGAAAATATTATTTTTTCACTCAGCCCGACTCAATGTTTGTATCTACAAGAAATAAGTTATTTTTCTCACTCTGCCCAGGGTGTGAAATGGATGTGTGACAGCTGTGTTCTTGCTTTAACATGATACAAGTTTTTATACCCCTGTCACTGTCAGTCAAATGAAACAGAAAAAGAAGAAGAGGTAGGCCAGCTGGCAGCTGACAGTTACAGAAGTACGCTAGTTGCTGTTCTGTGTTACAGTTTCTGTGTCTGTTGTATTCATGACTAGAATAAAGATAAGTTTCTAAACTGTTGTTCCATCTTTGCACATTTGGATATAATTGAACAAGTTAATCTCACGAGCGCAGGTCAAGTGTACATGCAGCAGCTCTCAGGTAAAAGGTCGAGTGTACGTGGAACAACTCACTCAGGTCAAAGTTCAAAGTACGTGCAACAACTCACACACGCACTATAAGATTCGTCAACTCATACATAGGTCCATTGACACACACTCTTACACAGATGTGCGCACATTCACAAATGACTATGAAAGATTCTTTTACAATATAGGAGTGTGCTTTTATCAATGTACATTTGGACACAATAGAAGACATTTCTCTCCTCGTATCTGCAGCCTCGTTAGCAACACACGCGCTCACACAGAGATTGAGAGAGAGAGAGAGAGAGAGAGAGAGAGAGAGAGAGAGAGAGAGAGAGAGAGACAGAGAGAGACAGAGAGACAGAGAGAGAGAGACAGAGAGATAGAGAGAGAGAGAGAGATAGAGAGAGAGAGAGAAAGAGAGACAGGGTGTGTGTATCAGAGACAGAGTGTGTGTATCAGAGACGTGTATTATGATATCCAAGACTGGGCTCTCCTGAAGTAATTTCGCTTTACTATGGAGCGCACCAATTAACTAAATTTGGAACCAAAGGAAGTTAATTGGAGGGAAAAATTTGTGCAGACAATCGACTACAGAGAGACTGATGATCTCTGCCCTGCATTTGTGTCTCCAGCGAGGATTTTATAGAGGGAAAAAAGTGGCGTCCATAACAGTAACAGAGCAGGGTCTAGGATATTACAATTCAAGTCTATGAGCAGCCATGATAGTGCCTTATCTAGGATAATATGTGAGGTATCGTGTTGAAATCTGGCGCTATTCAAAATAATCAAATAGGAGAAACTTGCATTTTTTTCCGCCAGGTCGACAATTTTTTATCGAATTTTTGTTTTTTGGCTTAAATCCTTTTATGTCCATATAAAAACATAGTTCCATATGAATTGTACTGAAAGAAGTTGATTAACGGCACAAAAAATGTAAATTTTCAGTTGCTGAGGACTCTCAGGCTATGGAAGTTACCAAACTTTGGCGGCAATTTTTTCGATAGTTTGACCTCTGAAACCAGGTTACTCTGACCTCCTTCAATCACAAATATTTCGACTTCTATTCAACATAGATGGTATTTTTTTTCTCCAGAAGCAAGGCAAATGGACAGGCATTAAGATTTTACTGATAACCCCATATGCCTAAGAGTTGACTAGCGCCTGATTCCACCAGGTCGTGACACATGTTATAATTCAAATCTATGGGTGGTCACGACAGAGTCCGATCTAGGATATTATAATATAAGTCTATGATGGCGCACGGATAATCAGAAATGTCCAAACTGTGGTATCGTGTCGTAAATGTTCATTTGGACAGAAACCAAAACGTTTCTCTCACAGAGCGTTTTTGTCCTCACAGAAACCAGGCAATCCCTCACAAAGCCCGGGTGTATGTGCACCAACCAAAAATCTGGCTCGTCCCGAGATCTGAACCCCAGTCGCACACACGCACATCGTCCAGCCAGACCGTGGACTGTCCATCACATCACCCAGGCTAGTTTTGTCAAAGATCGTACATAACAAGATAGTTCACTCAGCCCAAAAATTGTCCGCGGAAGTCCGCATATTGGTTCAGATGGCGCTGCAGTCTTTGTTTTGAAGTTCTCTTTCGTTTCTCCAGAAGAAGAATAAGAATAGCACTGCTTGTTAGTTTTACTTTTATTGTTATTCGCACAAGTAGGGTAACTCTGTTCGCCAAGTCCGCACATTGTCGAAGAGGGCACCACCGAATTTTGAAGAAAGTTGTTTAAAATTGGCTCAAAGAGAGGAGTGGACCATCTTATTATGTACGATCTTTGGTTCCGTCAAGCTTGCGTTGCGTTCACTGATGAGACCCACTGCGGAATTCGTGTGTTGTGTTCAGTACCAGAAAAAGTCAGCACGAACCACCGTGGGGAGTGAGAAAATGGCTGTTGAAGCACAGCATGTCAAAGGTCACGACCTTGAGAGTAGGCGTAGAGGAAGCGGTCAGTCGAACTCCACGAAGACGTAGATGAGCCAGTAGGTCATGTTGAACATCACAAAGGCCAGGGGGAACACAAACCGGGCCATCCTGGGAATACAATAGGTTGCACAGGTGAAAAAAAGGACAAGAAAAAACATATTATGTTATATCATCATCATTCAGTGCCAGATCTGCGACAGACATCGGCGATCATGGTTTTCCATTCATTCCTTTGCTCGATGCTCTCAAAAAAGCTACGTTTCCGTGATCCTTTCCTGTTACCCATTTGTTTAGGTTCCCTAAGTATGTTGTTCTGGGCCTA
>NW_004797501.1:110579-112196 GCF_000002075.1 Aplysia californica
CCCCCTCACAACAGTCAAATAAACCCACCAAAAAGAATCCCTCCCACCTCTCACCCAGGAAGAGAAAAAAAACCCCAAAACACCAAAACAAACCTACCACCACAACACATACAGACACAAAACACACAAACAAACCTACAATAACAAACGGTCGCTTTTAAGGACAAGCGGGCTAATCCAGATTTCGGGGGTTTCCAGATATCCTGACCTACACCAAAGAGGGCATTGCCCTACCTATAGGACAAGTTTGGTTTCATTGGTGTGTATATTTGTTTGGACATAGAGAAAACTCTCCTTGCCTTTTAACCCTATCCACACGACGTGTTTTACTATCATATCCATACGACATGGGGAACTCTGTGTCACCGCTTTCCAATTTCCAAAGAGAAAATTTACTCGTTCATCCGATCCGTACCTTTTTTCATAGCAGTCTGTCAAACTGAAATTTTGAGAAATACTGAAAGTTGCAAATAGATCTTCGTACTAGAAGTATACCCCGGGGGTACAAAATGACCCAAAGGCGTACGGATAGGGTAAAAGAAACTAAACAAGGGCCCAAACACCTTCGATTTTCTCAAAACAGCATTATCCGAGTTAGCCCCCTTGTGTTGAAAAGCCACCACAAATCAAAACGCCACGACACGTCACAACAGCCCGGGCAACGAACTGACTGACTGACTGTATGACTTACTGACTGACTAATTGACTGGTTCACTGACTGACTGACTTACTGACTGACTGACAAACTAACTGATTGCCTAACTGCCTGACTGCCTGACTGACTAATAATTTAAAAAATGACATGTATATAGCGCTCAACCCCGATTAAAGTACACAGACTCTGAGCGCTTTACAATACAGCACAACGTACAACAGTAACATAAAACGTTGAGTTCTGACGGAAAGAAAATTACTCCAAATATCCATCTGATTAATTTAAAAACAGAAACGACTTCAGATGACATTTGAATGAATCAAAAGATTTGATCTCTCTTTAAGTACTTGGTAAAGCATTCCAGATCTTGGGGCCTTGGTATTGAAATGCTGTATCACCCACTGTTTTAATTTTCAAAGATGGTAAAACAAATTTCATTTTGTCAGCTGATGCCCTTAAACTGCAGGTTGGAATGTACAGTCTTAACAGATTTGATAATATGATGGTGCATTATCATTCAAACATTTGTGACATAGGGTGGCCAACTTGTACACAATTCTTTTCTCAGCAGAAAGCCAAAGCAATGTCCGTAAAAGAGATTTAGCAGAGTCTTGCTTTAACTGACTGACTGACTGATTGACTGACTGACTGACTGACTGACTGACTGACTGACTGACCCCATTGGCTCCCGGCGAAGTCTCCATACTCTCGGGCGTGCCAAAGCACTGGTAGGGCATGCGCCTACGAGCCAGCACGTTGATGTAGGCGAACTCTAGCAGGGAGGCGAAAACGAAGAAGAGACAGGTCGCCATCCACACGTCTATAGCCTTCACGTAACTCACTCGGGGCAGAGAGGAGCGGGCGCCTGAGCTCTGTGTGGTCATTGTCAGAACTGGTGGGAAAGGGGATGATGAGGGGATGACATGATGAGATTAGGAAGACATTAATATATTGGGGAGGGG
>NW_004797501.1:118531-121296 GCF_000002075.1 Aplysia californica
GATAGATAGATAGATAGATAGATAGATAGATAGATAGATAGATAGATAGATAGATGACACAGACGTTGGCGTACATTAGAAAACCACAGGGAGAAGCTCATCATGTCCAAACCTTCGTCCGTATTTTCACATCCCAACTGTACAATACCACAACGGCAGAAAATAGATCCCTAGTGGTTAGGCTACCGGACTCAAAAACGTGAGATTGCGGGTTCGAGGGTTTGAGCCTCAGATCGGTCTCACCCTTTGTCCATGGGAAAGGCACTTTACACGAATTTCCTATTTGGTGCGGTCCTTTCGGAGATGGACATCGGAGGTCTATAGCTATGTCTGTTGTATGTTCCACAGACTGTCAGTTCTACTCTCCTGCCACATGAAGCTACAGAACTCGGAGGTCCAACCTCTTAAATAACCTAAAAGTGTTGGCGGGGACGTTAAACCTATACAATTCCACCATTCTTTCACAAAATAGATCAATGCTGTCTACAAATACCGTTTAAAGGTTATTACAAGAGCACAACACAAAAAAACCTGAAAAGAATGTTATATTATAAGTATGAAAAGTCCTAGGAAGTCTCTGGATCTAAATCTTCTTCACGAACTTTTCTTGAGTTGTCCTCAAGTCTATTTCTCCTCCAATTTATGAGGATGACGGTTCGGGGGGTCGGGTAGAGGAGTTAGATGAGGAAGAAGAAAATGAAAACCAAGAAAGAAAAACATGGTGTTCTCAATAATGCAGTTTCTGGTGTAGGTGAATAACGCGGTCCGCATTGACCAGAACATGTACGCAATTTACATAACGTAATTTACATAACAGACCCCAGACTCCAGGCTTGACTGCTGCCATGTTTCTGGGAGCTGGTGGGACTTGAGCTTTTATCGAGTAGATCTACATTGCAAAACGGGCGCTAGGGTAGAAAACTGCTCCTGGTTATCCACGATGTGTTGTTATTCCTCTACACCTCGCTACATATATTGTCTTTGAAATATTCACGAGCGGCTTCATTCAAACCCATTGTAATCCAATAACAAGAAGAGTCCTCCCGCCGCGAACTGATGCTGACCTTTATCATCCAAGCAGAAGAAAATCTATTGACCTTGTAAATTACTCGAAGTGGCTGGCACGGTACAGAGAACAAAGTAACGGTGGAAATGATGAAATGGTATAGGTTTAACGCCCCTATCAACATTGTTCATAGTTAGGTTATTTAAGAGACGGAACCTCCGAGTATAACGTCTAGCTCCGAAATGACCGAGACAAGTGGGAAATTCGTGTAAAGTGCCTTTCCCAAGGACACAACGAGGGACCGAGTTCAGCCTCGCTCGAACCCTCGGTAGCCTAACCACTAGGCCACCGACACCAAATTGAAGTAAATGACATAACAGCAAGCAGTTTGTAGAGATAGAAAAAACGTCACAAACCACCCTCGTTAACGTCGCCTTTCCATTTCCTAAAGTGGTGTGATCGTCTGCTAAAACACGGGGTTAATTGAAGACTTCGCCTGTACCGCCTTCTAGCGCTATACTCTTGGATAAAAGTTGTCTTCAAGTAGAGAATTAGTGGCCTGGAATTAGTTCTTGCACCCTTCCCCTCACGCTGTCGTACAGAGAGGAAAACCACACAGATATTGAACTATCCCCACACCCCTCACCTCATGCCGTAGTACTGAGAAATAAACCACACACAGACAATCAGACAGACAGTACTTACACCCTTCACCTCAGCTCGACATGCTGTTAATGTACAGAGAGGCAAGCCACACACAGACAGTGCTTCCTACACCCTTGAACTGCTCATGCTGTTGTACAGAGAGATAAACCAAACAGACAGCCGGACAGAGAGTTAACTTTTCCCACATCCATCACCTCCCTCTGTAGTACACACTGGTAAACCACACAGACTGTCAAACAGACTGTTCTCACACCCATCACTTCATGCAGCACTAAAGTAAAGTTGTTCCCGCATCCGATCCGGACATGGGATTGCTTTGTTAGTGAGACAACTTCTAGGGCCTTCAGCATAATATTATTATTGTGGTAGGGTGGCCAGTTCCTTTCCACGCCACCTTGACTTCCCCAACTCGAAGTCAAGTACCCATTACTGCTGGGTGGGCAGGAGGGGGCGAAAAAAATCCGTGTCCGAACCGAGGCTTGAACCCAGATTTTCCACTTCGGAGACGAGTGCACTAACCGCTCCGCAACCGCACCCTCCATGCTGTAGTACAACACAGACAGTTCCTGCAGCCTTCATTTCATGCTGTAGTACTTAAAGGTAAGCCACACACAGACAGTCAAACAGACAGTTAACTATCCCCACATCTCTCACCTCATGCTGTAGTAGATGGTGCCGTTCCTATAGAGGTGCATCAGCCTGTTGGGGACGGTCACTATGTGGAACTCTCCCTTCTTCTCGTTCCTGAAAACAACAACGACTCAGTTAGACATTTTGATGATTCAGTTTTGGAGAGAAAAAGGAAAACAAATAGCGTGATCACAGTGAGCTTCAAAAAGACTTCAGCCGCACTCACTCTTTCCCCCTCCCTCCCCCTCTCTCTCTCTCTCTCTCTCTCATATTCTCTTTTTCTCTCTCTCCCTTTCTATCTCTCTTCCCCCCCCCTCTCTCATATTCTCCATTTCTCTCTCTCTCTCTCTCTCTCTCTCTCTCTCTCTCACACACTCTCTCTCTTTCTATCTCTCCCTCCCTCTCTCTCTCCTCTCTCTCTCTCACTCGTCTCTCTCTCTCTCTCTCACTCGTCTCTCTCTCT
>NW_004797501.1:123414-124823 GCF_000002075.1 Aplysia californica
CACTTCAACAAATGGGTGCACCCACTTCGGCAAACGGGTTAGCATCACTTCAACAAATGGGTGCACCCACTTCGGCAAACGGGTTAGCATCACTTCAACAAATGGGTGCACCCACTTCGGCAAACGGGTTAGCATCAATTCAACAAATGGGTGCATCCACTTTGACAAACGGGTCAGGAAAGGGGAAATGGAGTTAAAAGAGTCTGAATTCGAACAATGTTTCATTGATAATTATCGGGTTATCCGGATAAATTATCCGGATTTTGCCCACCTCAATTTCCCTCCCAACCAGCCAGGAACCTACTGTGGCAACAATAAACAAAGACGTACAAGGTAAAGCCTAGGTACTAGCCAATCATCAATCAGATAAACAGAACAGCTATTCCTCATAAAACAAAGGGACCGACCTTGAGTTGTTTGGAAGAAAATTACGACCTATTTGAGTTGCTGTGCCATACAAGTTTTCACTAAAACAAAAACGTAATATAGGAGTTCCATTTGTGACACAAAATTATCTAGTGACAGACAGAATCTTTTGACTCTGGCCTAGAGGTTAAGGTCTTCGCCTCTCGTTAAAAGGTCCCAGGTTCGAATCCGAGTAGTGCCGGAAAAATTTTCTTCTCTAAAATTGTCTACTTTCACCTCCTTTCCTGTTCTTTAGCAATGTTCTGTCGTCTGCTTTTCGTCTTCACTTTCAGCCCCCACCCCCTCACCTCCTTTGCCCCCTCCGTTTTGAGTTGAGGTAGACAAAATTAAACTCAGAGTGCTTTTATAAATGAGAAAAAGAAAGACCATTTATTGTTCTCAAGTTTTTGTTCCATGCCTGATACCTAATGAAACCGTCTCAGTAACAACAACAACAACAACGCACGAATTTGAACAAAGACAAGGTCTAGCCTTGATGATAGTCAGCCATCAGATAAACAGCTCACTTCTTTCTCGTAAAACAAAGGAGCAACCTTGAGTTGGTTGAAAGAAAACTATGACCAACTGTGTTGCTGTGCCATAAAAGTTTTCACTAAAACAAAAACATAATAAAGGAGTTCCATTTGTGACATAAGGTTATCTTGTTACAGACGGAATCGTTTTAACTCTGAACCGACAAAAATGTTATCAGTTTGAAAGTTTTTGAGTGCTTAATCCGTTATCTATTTACACTGTATGCTTTCCAGGAAGACGAGAATGTTTCTGAATGTACAAAGACAAGGTCTAGTTTTGATGCTAGTCAGCCATCAGATAAACAGCTCAGCTCTCCCTCGTAAAACAAAGGACCGACCTCGAGTTGTTGAGAAGGAAATGTTAAACAGCGGTATAAATGTTGCAGGAGAAAGTATAGCTGAGGACAGGACTTTATGCGCTCACTTCTCCTTCCCTTTCTCCTCCCAGCCTCTCAAATCACCCTTCCCCCC
>NW_004797501.1:126443-127829 GCF_000002075.1 Aplysia californica
GGGGGGGGGAGGGTGAGCATATCTATCACACTCCCTGTGGTCAATGTAGACTGTCAGACCGTGGTAGGGGAGAGGGTGGGGAGTGGATGAGGGGGTTGAGCAAAACGTCCCCAAGAATAGGAACACACTGACTGATAATCTATACATATTATATTTGTGATAAAGTTCGTCACTTTGGCCGCCTAAAACTTCAGGACCACTTAACTTTCGAATTTTTACTAAATTAATGGTGGATCAGATTCATTTAAAGGGTGCACAGTTCTACTGAGGAGCCAGAAGTCACTGTAAATTTTTCAGTTTTTCATTAGTTTCGTTTAGTTCTAATTTTGGGAAAGTTTTCTAAGACACCATTGTAAAAAAAAATATGAGGTTTCCGTTCAATAACCGTGCGCACTGTTTCCACACCTTTGAAATTCAGGAGGGTACTACCACGAAAGCGAAATAGAGAATCAATCTATACATCACTATATCTAAACCTTCTAATTTGTTGCATATCTCAAGATTTATAGCTCAATTCCAGTAGAGTGTAAATATAGTAGGCCAATGACTTTTAGTTGATGTTATGCACCGATCATTGCTTTCATCTGCTAGAGTATTATATTATTATGATGTAGACATCAGGGTTGTTTTTTTTAAATTCATACAAATGTCAGTTTAGCCTCATTTCTTTTGTTAGATTAATGAGATATTTATAGCTTTTTAAAGTCAGAACACAATGTACAGGCCCACCGCCTGTGTTCTTTCATCGTGGGTGAGCGCTACATAAATGTTTCAAAAGCTACCGTTATTTTTTTTTTGAAGTACAGCTGTTGCAGTGGAAGCAAGCAGGTATTTTTGCTTTAGCTTCAGTAAGAGTTTTATAGTACTTGCAACACAATAAGGACATATAAGTGCCGAAGATTAGAGGTGTTACAAGAGAGTAACACAAACAAAAAAGAAGGAGGAGAGATCAGGACTATAGATATTTGATAGGAAAGGAGGAGCAAACCACACCAGAGCATCCGCCAAACACCCACATGTATTTTTGATCGATGAGGAAAACGAGGACACAAACAGCTGAAGTGTAGTGTCGCACTGGAGGTGCCGTGTTGTAAGAGTTAACGAGCTCTCCCTCAGCGACAGGACAAGTAGTTAGATCTATGGACGTCATAGCGACCACACTACCCCCTCAACCACCACACCCACAGACAAACACACACACACACACACACACACACACACATACAACCATACACTCACACACACACACACACACATACAACCATACACTCACACACTCACACACACATACAACCATACACTCACACACACACACAAACATACAACCATACACTCACACACACACACACACACATACACACACACACACACATACAACCATACACA
>NW_004797501.1:129350-130496 GCF_000002075.1 Aplysia californica
CCCCCCCATAGTTGCACTAGAAGCTAAGTAATGACTTGTATTGTTCCAGAACCTATCAACCTCATCAGTGATCGGGTGCACCCAGACTTGAAAAATTGCACTAAACGTGGCACTGTCATGGCCGGCACTCTGTGCTCTGCATTATATATTTACAACACAAAAAAGAAACCTTATCTGCATTGGTGCGCATTGTGGACGCACAGAGGTAGAACAAAAAAAAGGATTCGCTCAAAGATTGTCCATAACAAGATTGTTCACTTGCAAAAATAGTGTCCGCGGAAGTTCGCGCATGGTTCAGATAGCGCTGCAGTCTTTGTTTTGAAACTCTCTTTCATTTCTCTAGAAAAAGAATAGGAATAGTACAGTTTGTTAGTTTCACTTTTATTGATTTTTTACACAAGTAGGGTAACTTAGAAGAGGGTGCCACCAAATTTTAAGGACACAAAGAGTGGGATTGGCTCAAAGAAAGGAGTGAACTATCTTGTTATGTACGATCTTTGATTTGCTGCAACCTCTCTGCGCTATAATCGAGTGCGCACGCAACTTTCCCCTCATTCCCTTCCCGTGGGTTCAAATAGAGTCAAATAGGAGATCTCTCGTGGTCGAGAGATTACGGTGTTCGCCTCTCATTAAATAGGTCCAGGGTTCGAATCTGGACAATGGCGCAAAACTTTCTTCTCCAAAGTTTTCTTACTTCACCTCCTTTCCTGCTCTCTAACCATATTCTGTTGTGTGCTTTTGTCTCCTCTTTCTGTTCCCTTCCACCCCCTCCCTTTGGCTCCTGACTCTTTCTGCAGCATTTCTACTGCTGTCTTTCAGCCACACCCCTGATCTTATGGTAGGTAAGATTATGCACCCTTCTCGGATAACGGCGAAAATTCTCGGAGGTCCTGAGTGCAAGTTGCGCGCATTAAAGATCCCGTGGTATTCCTAAAACCGATAAAAAGTAGGCTTCGTCCGCCATACGGGCAAAATTAAAAATGTCTTACCAACTGAAAAATGCCCCGTGCGCTCATATGACCATAATATGCAGTAGCGAGTGCCGTAAAACCCTTACCTGAAAATTAAAAAAAGAAGTCAGTAGTAGTAGTAGTATAAGGTTTTACGGCGCTCGCAACTGCTAAGGTCATATGAGCGCGCGAAACA
>NW_004797501.1:130749-131332 GCF_000002075.1 Aplysia californica
CTCCCACAGACTGGAGGTGTACTTTTTGACTTTATTTCTAAAGTCAGTCTGTGGGAGAGTGTTTGTCGTTGATCCCAGCAGAAGGGAAGTCAAATAGTGCGCACCGTCGTCAACCAAAAGTACCTCAGAATGCACAGTTTAGGAAGGTATAAATCTATTGATTCGTCACATGACCTTCATGGAGAGTACAAGCTGCAAGGTGTAGGACACTGTAGGATCCAGTCCATTATGCTATTCACGATAAGTTACCAGTGTGGTCTTAGAGTCCCAACTCAATGGCCTTAATCCATGAAATTTTAAAATCTATCTATGGAATAGATTGTCTGAATGCTGATGTCATAACCCTTGAAGTGCTAAATTATCGATTTCCAATATGTAACAGCATCAGCAAGAGACCCATCGTACTGTTATTGCTTCTGCAAACGAACAGGGAGAGAACATTTTGAAGGTGAGTGACTTAGTCGGGCTGCAAGTCGTTTCTTTCTTCTTTTCAGCCTCTCCCCATCTTTCTCTCCCTGTCTTTCTTTTTTCCTTTCAGTCTCTCTCTCTCTCGCTCTCTCTCTCTCTCTCTCTCTCTCTCTCT
>NW_004797501.1:131939-133406 GCF_000002075.1 Aplysia californica
TCTGTCTCTCTCTCTCTGTCTCTCTGTCTCTCTCTCTCTGTCTCTCTCTCTCTCTCTCTCTCTCTCTCTCTCTCTCTCTCTTTCTCTCATTCTTCTTCAGTCAAAACTATGCATACGTCAAAGGTTCTGGGCCCTGTACGTAACTTTTGTCACAGATCAGATCTAGCTAGAGGCGGACATTGGCGTCGTTGTTTGGCGATATTATAGTTTCTTCAAAGGTTTTTGTAAGAGTTTTAAGGCACTTGCAACACAATAAGGTCATATAAGTGTCGAAGAATAGATAATATGTTACAAGAGAGTAACGAACACAAAAAAGAAGGAGGTGAGATAAGGACGACTGATGTTCGGTAGGAAGATGGCATTGATTCTCTCTGATTTAGCGTATTTTTTAGATGGGCACTGAGTCATAATATACGTTTTGGCATTTATTCGACTGAAATCGTTTTCGAGTTTAGAGATTTTTTTTCATCTTTTTATTCAAAATTGTTTTTCTGATGTCATCGTTTCAATTTATACATTTTTAAAAATCAAAGGAAAGCTTTTTGGTACTTGTTGACCCCCCCCCTCCCTTTCCCCCGCCTCCGCCTTGAAAGTATGTGACTAAGTTTATTCAGTTTTTAAGGCCATTGACCCTCATCACATCACACAAAACACTCATTCGATAAGTAAAGTTTCCATAATGAAAAGTACAGGTTGTGCACATAACATCTCTTCTCTTGGGTCAAACATTGCATATTTCTGTCACTGGGCCGAGCCAGGCTGGGAGGGATTAACAATTTCATTTAATGGACACAATTTGGACAATGGAAAATAAAGTGAAATTCATCTTCAATTTCATGAGAGTTACACCTCTCACATAAGGGTGAATTAAATTAATTTCCCCAGATAAAGCTTGTTATTTAATAGAAGGCGATGGGTTTTTAACAGGGCTTTGGCTCTTCTGTTCCAGTACCATGGAAGGTTGTACTCAGCTGTTTTTTGAAACGGAACTCCCTGCCAAGTGAATTGGTTTTTGTCGCCTTTAGGTCCACGGGAACAACATTAATTCAATTAGTTACATCTGGTAGGCTTATTTAGTACCATCACAGTGGATACCATAGATGAAATCGGGAGCAAATTACTGTACTCCTTATACCTAGTGCCTATATTGACACGATCGGTTCAGTTCGGTTTGCTAGCCAGATTCAGGGCACAAAGCGGTTACCGTGGCACAAAACTAACGCGTTTGTAATATACGTTCTCGTATGCATCAGACCTCCATCTCCATCGATACCATAGATGAAATGGCCACACATTGCCGTACTCCTTATACCCAGCACCTATTGACACGATCTTTTCGGTTCGGTTAAACGGGGTGCCCACTACGGCTGGATAGGGCCCATCGCCCGACTCGATCGCCTGAAACTGAAAACAAACACGTTTGTTTTTTAGGCGATCGAGTCGGGCGATCGGCTCGATCGGCCGATC
>NW_004797501.1:134776-135918 GCF_000002075.1 Aplysia californica
GTGAGTTTCAGTGGAGACCAGCTTTACGGCATTTTCATCGCCTCGAACTACACTTTTTGGCACCAGTACAGTTGCATCTTGTGAAGCCTTGTCCACCTGGAGAGGATTGAAAAATCACCGCCGAACGCAGTGAAACTATTTTTTTCGGTGTTTATGTCGTTCAGAAGACGCTCAGGGCACAGATCGAACTGATTCCTGGAATACAAACCAGCTTTTACGGCTATCTTCTTGTCTGTCAATTATGACACCAATGATATTTCTAGGATCGCCTCTCCCTCGATCAACAAGTAGAACTGGCACACAAACGTTGTCTCCTTGTTTGCCAGCTGGTATATCTATGTTACAGTAAGAACACGTAGATCAATCGAGTTAATACGCCTAATCACTGAATATTTCAGTGAAAAGGCGTAATCCCTGTACAGTGGCAGGGCTATTACGTGAATTCACTGAATGCTCAGTAGTAAAAACACGTAAAATGATAGGTCTAATTTTAGGGACTTCGCGTAATCACTATAAATTTAAGTGATTACGTGAAACAACCGAGATAAACGGGGATTACGTGTATTCACTAAAATATACACACCAATGAAACCAAACTTCTCCAACAGGTAATGCCATGCCCACTTTTGGTGTAAGTCAAAATTTCTGGAAAACCCCCAAATCCGGGTCCTTAAGAGAGACTATTTTGTTCCCACGACTTGACAACTGGGTATGTCGTTATATTTTTCTCCATTCCTTTGACCCGCAAATCAGTCCTGTGCACTGTTAACGGTCGAAGTAGATTTGGTCAGAAGGGGAAAGCAGAGAGACAGTAACCATTTATCAAAAACAACCCCCAAGAGGAAGAAAACTTTGATCTAGGACGCAATAATTTAATTTGCCAATGTGTGACCCTTCCAATGAATAATTCATCTTTTCGTTTGCCACTACCTGACCATAATTACCGCATAATAACCAATACAAGTGAAATGTTTACTGCTTTCTTCGAATACCCCATAACTGGACAGGAATAACAAGGAAAGAGATTTGATTGTGGCATCTCCCTAGGCGACAATAACATAAACATGACCTTACTCGTGTATAAGTAGTGGTTGAATCCCCAAACTCCCACCTCTCTCTCTCTCTCTCTCTCTCTCTCTCTC
>NW_004797501.1:136478-138114 GCF_000002075.1 Aplysia californica
ACACACACACACACACACACACACACACACACACATTCACACAAGCTCACACACACACACACACCCACACAACCTCACAGAGCCACACCAAGAGATGACCACGGACTCTTCCAAGTGTGAAGTTTAATCATCTCCACCACACCGACCACCGCCCTCTGGCACATCCCACGGCCAGCCAGGGGTCGCAAAGGTCACCCAGGCTTACCGAAGGTGATCCAGGGTCACCTAGCGACCGGACAGGTACCAGAAAACACCAGCCCACCAGCTGTTTAACCGTTTAAGCCCAAAAAGAAAAAAAATGTTCAGGAGAGAGAGAGAGAGAGAGAGAGAGAGAGAGAGAGAGAAAGAGAGAGAGAGGGGGGATAGAGATAGAGAGAAAGGGAGATAGATAGAAAGATACATGATCATAGAGAGAGAGAGTGGCAGAGAGAGAAAGGGAGAGACAGAGAGAGAAAAGGAGATAGAGAAAGAAAACAACGCTTTCATTCTTTAAATAAATAACGTCCATAATCTACAATTTCTTGCTGTTTTCAACATTTAGAATTTGAATTTTAAAGAAATATTTCTCGAGTAAATGCTATGGATACTGCAAATTAAGAAATTGCTAAACATTTCAATTTCATTTTTTTTTAGCTTGGTAATATCTGAACCACACGCTATTTGTCAGCAACGCTTGGTGAGTTAACAAATGACGACTAAACTAGACGTATGGTAGGAGGGTTAAAAAAAGCACACCTCAACTAGACTGACAGTGAGAGGGTTAAGAAAGGACGTCTGAATAAAATGACACCTCAACAAGACGTATGGTTGGAGGGTTAAAAAATGACGCCTCAACTAACGTATGGTTGGAGGGTTAAAAAATGACGCCTCAACTAACGTATGGTTGGAGAGTTAAAAAAGGACACCTCAGTTAGACTGACGGTTGGAGGGTTAAAAAATGACTCCTCAACTTGACGTATGGTTGGAGGGTTGGAAAATGACGCCTCAACCTGACGTATGGTGAAACGGTTAAGAAAGGACGTCTCAAGAGTAGCCGCTGGGGGGGTAAAAAAGGTTACCTCAACTTTACTGACGGTTGGAGGGTTAAAAAAGGACGCCTCAAAAATAAATCGACTCATCTTTCTCACCCCCACACCGCTTTAACCGTTTTCGGTGATTTAGGGTGTGTGAGTAAGGAGGGGGAGGAGGGGGGGGGGGTTGTGCGTGTGTGTGTTTTTTTTTTGGGGGGGGGGGTATGTCTGGGATGTCGTCACACAAAACAAAGAAACAGATATGTAGGGACAATCCAGAATTCCTGCTGGACTGAAACTTTCCCCGTTTATCGGTTCTTTCAGAAATCCAATCCTTTCAGCTGTTGGTAAGAATTTAATACTGGGGACACGTTTCCTCTCTGGGCCATCGAGTGCATCATTTTGTTGTCCTGTATTTGTTCATCTGTAGTTTGTTCGTTCTATATTATTATTATTATTATGGTGTCCCTCTATTCCTTCACGAAGTGCTATCTTCCGACTTTACCCCCTCCTTGTCGCTTTTGCTGTTGTTGTTGCTCTTGTTGTTGCTGTTGTTGTTGTTGTTCTCCTCCTCCTCCTCCTCCTCCTCCTCCTCCTTCTTCATTTTCTTCTTCTTCTTCTTCTTC
>NW_004797501.1:138214-140556 GCF_000002075.1 Aplysia californica
TGTTGTTATTTTTGCTGCAGTTGTCGCTGTTCTTCCCCTTATCCTCCTCCTCCTCCTCCTTCTTGTTCTTGTTGTTCATCTTCTTGTTCTTGTTCTTGTTCTTGTTCTTGTTCTTCTTTTTCTTCTTCTTCTATGCCCCTACCGTCCCTCTCATCACCATTTTTCCGCCACTACCACAGCCATGCAAGACCCCACATCCAAAAGCTCGTAGGATAAAAAGCATTTTTTCTTCTTTGTCCGGCATCTGGTACTTTACAGTGTCTAGGGGAGAAGCAAACGTGTTTTCTTGTTTGTTGTGTCGCCAGTTGCATGGTTATCATATTGCTTTTGTCTAAAGCTTCTCTGACCCCCTCTATCTTTTCTTGGGCCCCGCCTCTTCCTCTGTATCCATCTGAGGTTGTATGCTCTTGCTGCTCTACTGCCTGGTGGTAGTTTTGATAGAAGTCCAAACCATTTATTTCATTCCTTGTTTATCTATGCACTTCAAGCAGGGAGTTGAGCACACTTATTTTCTATCTGATAAAAGATACCCTCTTTCAATGTGTTCCTGTATCTCAGAAAAAAACTACCCCCCCCCACCCTTTCTGAGTACTCTCACAGGGGGTGGATGGGGGGTGCTCTGGTGTGGTTTGCTCCTTCTTACCTATTAAACATCTATCGCGTACCTTATCTCGCCTTCTTTTAAGTGAGTGTTATTTATACGGGGTGCCCACTACAGATGGAATCGGCCGATATGCCGATCGCCCGACTCGGTCGCCTAAAAAACAATCGTATTTGTTTTCAGTGTCAGGCGACGAGTTGGATGATCGGCCCGAACCAACCGTAGTGAGCACCCCGTATTACTCTCTTTTAACACATCGATTCTTCGGCACTTATATGACCTTATTGCGTTGCACGTGCTGCGAAACTCTTATTAAAACTAAAACTAATGTACTCCCACATCTCAGAATAAAACCATCCTGCCCCCCTCCCCCCCCCCCAACATGTAAGACTTACATGTACTTACCCTGCTCATAGTCCGGGGCTATCCGCGCGTTGTAGGTACTGGAGTTGACGATCAGGATCTCCAGCACGTCTTGTCTGTGGACACAGGGAGAAACAGGGATAAACAGGGACAAAAAAGGGGTAAACAGGGAGAAACAAGGAGAAATAGGGAGAAACAAGTATTAACAGGGGCATAGGGGGAAACAGAAACAGGCATAAACAGGGATACAGGGAGATACAAGGATATACTGCGGAAAAACAAGGAGAAACAGGGAGAAACAGGGATATACAGTGATATACAGGGATAAACAGGGATATACAAAGAGGAATAGTGATAAACAGAGATAAACAGGGATACAGGGATAGTCAGTATAGGGGGGAAAACAGGGATAGAAGGAGAATAATGGACAAAGACAGTCATGTATCAGGGAGAAAGACAGTAAGATGTTAGATAAAAAGACAGTAAGGTATCAGATAAAAAGAGAGTAAGATGTCAGGGAGAAAAACAGTGAGGTTTTAGGGAGATATCAAGGTGTGGTATCAGGGAGAAAGACAGTAAATTATCAGATAAAAAGACAGTAAGATATTAGGGAAGAAAGACAGTAAGGCATCAGGGAGAAAGGCATTGATACATCAGGGAAGAGGACGACAAGATCTTCGATACACTAGCCTTCTTAACCCGTTCACAAGCTAAATAATATGTTCACAAGCTAAACCAGAACTCCAGTACGTTAGTGTTCGTAAGAGTTTTACGGCACTTGTAATGCATTTGGGCATACGAGGGCCGAATATTAAAGGCGTCTCTAGGGAGTATCATGCAAATAAAATTAGGAGAGAAAGGGGCGATAGACGTTTAATTGAGAAGAAGTAGCAAACCACACCGGAAACCACACCAATCATCGATGGGAACAGAGAAAACGATCGCGTTGGGACACCAGGGATGAACCAGAGACGATTGTAGATAGACCAGTCTTTTACGTGCTAAAGACGAGAATATGAATGCAGTCATATAGGGATTGCGGTATGAGGTTATGAGATATCACGTTTTTGATGTAAGCGCACTGTGTTCTCCCAGTAGGATGTCAGATCCAAACGCAGACAGAGGAGATAATTTTTTGTCGAAACATTTGGCTGTAGAGGTGGCGAGCTGAAGATAATATGTATTCTAAAAAATATTGTAGCAGGCACGTTCCGAGTGTTTCATATATTTGTGTGTGTGTGTGTGTGTGTGTGTGTATGTGTTTATGTGTGTGTGTATAGTGTGTAGATGTGTGTGTATGTGTTTGTGTGTGTATCGTGTGTGTAGATGTGTGTGTGTGTGTGTGTGTGTGTGTGTGTGTGTGTGTGTGTGTGTGTGT
>NW_004797501.1:142662-144538 GCF_000002075.1 Aplysia californica
TCTCTCTCTCTCTTTTGTTTGACTTCCCACATCTTTTTCTGTCAATCAGGAAGTCTGTTCTCTCTGAATGTCTGTCTGTCTGTGTGTATGTCAGTCTGTCATTTTATTTTTAAAGTCTAAACTATCCACACTGAACGATGTTGCCTGTTTGATTCTCTCATTGTATCCCTTCCAGTCGGGTTGTTCCTACCTATACGTAATAAACATCCCACCTCTTAAACAATCTAAACTGTGTCGATGGGAGAGAACACAAAAATGACAAAAAATACAAAATTACTGGTCAGGCTTTTCACGATTAGTACGGTTTACGGTAAGTGTGTGACCTCAATCTTGACAGAAGGGCAGCCATAACTGCAATATTATATCCGTCGCTATGACCTCTACTCTATGTCGTTGCCCTCCGTGAAACTAGATTTTCCGATGAGGGTCAGTTGAAAGAAAGGAGTGGCGGCAATGCTTTCAGCTGGAAAGGAAAATACCTTTCGGAAAGTAGAACAAATGATTCTTGGCTTTGCCATGAAACATCACATAGATCTAACTACCCAACTGGGAACCGTTCCGAATAATTCTTAAACGACAGACTCAGAGTTCCGAGACTTTCCATTGGTAAGAAGACTCAATATGAAATATTTGTGAGTGCTTAATGACCTTACGATGACAGCCTGTTAATGTCACAGACAAATTTTTTTGTGAGCACCAAGTTGTTATATGCTCTGCCCCAGCGTCTGACAAGTTGGATTTAGTGTGTGGATGATGCACGAAGGGTTCCCAGGCTCTTCTGCTGACGGTAGTCTTCAGCTCCCGTAGGTTGCTGGCATAGACAAACAACTAGCATGATACGTGTCTGTGAACTGCTATTTACCCATGATTGAGCGACAAGAATGATGTGTGAACTGCTATTTTCTAATGATGGTGCAAAAATGGAACAATGCAAGAACTGTGTTTTCCCGATGACAGTTCCACTAGAATGATGAGTGAAATATTTGCCCTTGATTGTGCGCTGCTTGCTCATGAACTTTTATAAAATACCTGAGAGAACTTTAAACCCACAGTAGACAAAACAAAAGCAGAAGTTCCCATCTAGTCTGCCCCTTGTGATATGAAATATTCCCTTCTCGTCAGACATGAAAGTGCAAGATTTGGCGATTAATCTACTGGCAGAGGCACAGACATTGGTGGAAACGACAGACACTAGCACGAACGGGATTTTTGACAGCAGCAAAAAGAACCCGTCCCTGACAAGTTCAGGATAGTTTATCAAGGTACAGCTTGGTGGACCATACAAGAAACGACAGAACCTTTTACAACTTGTAAAAGACATTTAATCTAAAGTAAAATGTTCTTTTCCCCCGCCCTTTATAATTGCAGTGCATGTCGTGAATTCCTGGAAAACTGTAATGGCCCATCGGGTTTTTAATTTTCAATTTTTAATTTTTTTTCAAAGCAGGAGTCTGTACGCCATATTTAGATGATTTAGGAGGCGGGCTTCTCTCCACTAGGTTAGTGTACTGGATGCTGTTGCGGTCGTCATGATGCTTTTGGTCAAGTCAAGACGAAGAGACGTATATGTGTAACAGTGGGTCTGTCTGTGTCGTGGGGAAATAGAACACGTGAAGGACAAACTGACGTGGTTTGTGATTCAAAGGAAAGCATCACAACAAAAAATGGTTAGGGCAGTGTTGAATAAAGCAGGGTATTAGCAGTCAAATATAATTCCGTTTCTTACAAAACGACGTCGCCCTCCAACACTTTTTAAAAATTAAAGTAACGCAAAAGTAGCAAAAAAACAAAGAGACAAACAATGAAGAAAATACAATAAAATAAACAACTACAACAACAAGAAAACCCCAAAACAAAACACGAAGATATATATATA
>NW_004797501.1:144638-145925 GCF_000002075.1 Aplysia californica
CCCTCGCCCGCCCCCAAGCCTCCCTACCCCATCCCCATCCCCAATCCAACACGACTTTTAAAGAAAATTATCTTCAAGTTAAGGCATACAATGTATTCGACTGGGACGATAAACCTTTGAATACAACATAAAAATCCTGGCGGCATCATAATTCACTCTCTCAGCAATAGCAGTAACGGCAATCTCAACTAAGTCACTCCGCAGCAGTATCGAGAACTCTGCACTCAATATCACTATATCGATATTAAATCTATCACCTAAATATTAGGCCAAGGCACAGCCAAGAGAGTATGGGCACAGCTCAGGTTGACAAAAGCCCGCCGTCCCCTCCTCGCTTGCCTAAGCCTACCCGCCTCGCCACTTATTGGCAAGAAGACGATCCGTTTATTTCATGCACGAGACCCGCGCGGGGTATTTGGAGCAGCGGCTAGTACATCTAGATCTGGTCGCCTCAGGCACAGGCTGTGTATACTTGCTATCTACAGTCTACACATAAAGATCTAGATCTACAGTGTCTCTTCTTGTGATGTTTAGGTTGAACCTCATAGGATAGGAATAATTTACGAATCCAACAACAGCAACAGCAACAACAGCAATATGGAAGCCTCAGGTAGGAAGGGGGGCGTACGGTACAGCAGAATTCTGTTTTTCTAAGATGGAGTTTTGTTTTATATTCTTTTATATATAAAAGAGTGTGTGTGTATGTGTGTGTAAGTGTGTGTGTGTGTGTGTGTGTGTGTGTGTGTGTGTGTGTTTGTGTGTGTGTTATATGACAAATTACAGTCAATATAATTATGTCCATTTTTTTGTCCTCAATTAATTGCACGTCTTCGGTAGACAGTGACAACGGACGTCAAAACAAGCGATCCTTTAGTACCATAATTGAACGTTTGTCCGTTATTTAAACCACAGCAAACCCCATCCGCTCACAGTTCAGCAAAAGCAAGAGAAGACGAACGCACAGGCTTTGAGATTATACAAATACCCCTTTATTATACCCCCAAATTTGCTGTGCCCCTGATTCTTAGAATGTTGGAATTATAATGAAAGAGGTTGGGGGAGAAATCATCTCTGGTCTTTTCTTCACATAAGCATAATCACGGTGATTTAGATATCCCTATAAGTCTAAGGCTTGATGACAGACTAAAGTAACTGGGCAGAAACAATACTTACAACAAGGGGGGTTCTTTCATAATGTTTTGTGTCTTCTCTGGTAAGCTGGGACGCTTATCATCATTTGTTTTTTTCTTTAGTGAGAGAGAGAGAGAGAGAGAGAGAGAGAGAGAG
>NW_004797501.1:155445-162708 GCF_000002075.1 Aplysia californica
TCACCAATCACGCGTTCATTATCGAATCACGCCATCACGCATTCACCATTGTATTATGGTTTGACGCGTTCACTATTGTCTCATTGTTTTACACATTCACCATTGTATCATTGTTTGACGCGTTCACCATTGTTTCCTTATCTGACGCGCTCACCGTTGTTTTCACCATGGTATCATCATTTGACGCGTTCACCATTGTATTATTATTTGACACGTTCAGTTCACCTTTGTATCGTTCTTTGACAAGTTCGCCATTGTGTCATCATTTGACGCGCTCACCCCAGTAACTTTGTTTGGCGCGTTTGCCATTGTATAATTATTTGCACGTTCTGCATTTTATCATTATTTGACACGTTCACCATTGTCTCATTATCTGCCACGTTCTGCATTTTATCAATATTTGACACGTTCACCATTGTCTCATTATCTGCCACGTTCGCCATTGTTCTCATTATTTGACGAGTTCATCTCTGTATTGCGTTCCTTCTCCAACTGGGCAGAATTTTCTTCAATTGTCCTGGTCTCTATCTCGTCGTGTTGTATCCCTCCCTCTCCCAGACCTGTTTGGTCGTGATAGATGGCGTAGGCCCGCCTTTTGAATTATAGAAATTGGTATTTTAATGTCGGCGAAAAAAAAAAGAGTTATTAATGTAGAAGAAGAAGGAGAAGGAGAAAGAGAAGGAGAAGGAGAAGGAGAAGGAGAAGGAGAAGGAGAAGGAGGAGAAGGAGAAGAAGAAGAAGAAGAAGAAGAAGAAGAAGAAGAAGAAGAAGAAGAAGAAGAAGAAGAAGAAGAAGAAGAAGAAGAAGAAGAAGAAGAAGAAGAAGAAGAAGAAGAAGAAGAAGAAGAAGAAGAAGAAGAAGAAGAAGAAGAAGAAGATTAAGTAATAATAATAATATTAATATTACTAACAATAATAACAATAATAACAACAATACTGATAATAACAATAACAATAGTAATAATAATGACAATGATATTAATAATAATAAATAATAATAATAACAATAATTACGCAAAAAATTCGTTCCTGACAGACTATGACCATTAGCGTGGTAATGTACGGCTTGACACTCCCCAAAGGTAGCCCCTGGCAACCCCAACTTGACCTGCCCCCCCCCCCCTCTCCACACCCCTACCCCATCCTGCCCCGCCCAACCCCACCCTCATCCTGCCCTGCCCCACCCCACCCTCGCGCCCACTGAATCATGAACACATGGCTGCTGGAATGACCAGTGGTCATGCAGCCTGTCACACTCCATCTTGGTAGAGTTTTTTGTAGCTCTGAGAGTATAACGGCCTTTGCAACTACATGAGTACGTTTAGTAGCTCTGAAAGTTTTACGCACTTGCAACACCATTAGTACATTTAGTAGCTCCAACAGTTTTACGGCACTTGCAACAACAGGAGTACATTTGGTGATAGTAAACGTTTTGCAGCACTTGCAACGACATTAGTACATTTAGTAGCTCTAAGAGTTTTACGCACTTGCAACAACAGGAGTACAATTAGATATAGTTGTTGTAAGTTTTTAGTCACTTGCAACAAACAAGAGGCCATTTAGTTGCAGTAAGTTTTACGGCACTTGCAACAACATTGGTAAGTTTTATTGTAGTAATAATTTTACGGCATTTGCAACAAAAATAGTACATTAAAAATTTAGTCGGTCGTTGTAAGAGTCTTACGGCACTTAATAATAATGTATGGCATTTATATTGCGCTCAAAATCGACTTCAGTACACAGGCTCTGAGCGCTTTACAATACAACAGTAACATAATATAAACAGTACTTTATGTTCTGACCAAAGAAAAATCTGTCTCTAAATGATTATCTCATTAATTTACAAAGAGCAATGACTTCAGCTGACATTTGAACTATTAGGAAAAGCGTTCCAGATCCTGGGGCCTTGATACTCACATGCCTCTTCACCCATTTTTTAAAGTTTCATAGATAGTAAAAGACTTCTATGTGTCAACTGATGACCACAAACTGCGAGTTGGAAGGTACAATTTCAATAGATGTGACAAAGATGAAGGCGGAATATCATTCAAGCATTTGTGACATAAAGTGGCCAACTTGTACTTAAATTAATTGTTTTCTCAACAGAAAGTCAGTCCGCACAAGAGGTGTAGCAAAGTCTCGATTTCCTTTCAGTAAAACCTAACGCACAGCATCGTTTTGGACAGTTTAAGATTTTTCAATTTCTCCAGCGATATTCATGATAAATCTTGCGACAACATTAATATATTTAGTTGTAGTAAGAGTTTTACGGCACTTACAACGAAAGTAATACATTTGGTTGTAGTAAGAGTTTTCCGGCACTTGCGACACAATTAGGACATTTGTTTTAGATTTAGTTGTAGTAAGAGTTATACAACTCTTGCAAACGATTAGGTCATATGAACATCGTTACCGAAAATTAGAGGTGTTACATACAGAATGATATTTGGAGTTCAAAACTCCCAACACGATAGGGGTTGGGAATCTCCGAAGAGTTGAAACATCAACAGGAATTACTGTCCCTTGTCAATGAATGGTTAGCATTAACACAACCAAGTCTGCTTGAAACCGCCAGCATCTACAATCTTCGAGATGTGCTTCTTCAGGGGACGGAGCGCTTATGGGGATGCCCCTTGTGCAGTGATGTCGGTCCTTCACACAAGTAAACTAGTAAACAAGTAAACAACCAAGTCTAGCCCCGCAGAATAACACATAGCGAAATTATGAACGTCGCACGTACTAATTAATAAACACTGACCAACACAGAAATTGAAATATCGCGACACGTCTAGCAGGCTGAGTCCACAATTATGTCCCAAAGAGTCCAGACAGTTTCAGAACAGAGGTGTGTCTCACAGGCCAGCGTGATGTGACATTCTGGCTGCTTCCTTGTCACTGACAGTTGGTGCCAGTACATCCCCCCCCTCTCTCTCTCTCTCTCTCTCTCTCTCTCTCTCTCTCTCTCTCTCTCTCTCTCTCTCTCTCTCTCTCTCTCTCTCTCTCTGTGTGTCTCTCTCTGTCTCTCTCCCTGTCTCTCTTTCTACTTCTCTATCTCTTTCTCTCTCTTACTATGTCTCCCTCCCTCTCTCTGTCTGTCTCTGTCTCTGTCTCTGTTTCTCTCTGTCTGTCTGGCTCTCTCTCTCTCTCTCTCTCTCTCTCTCTCTCTCTCTCTCTCTGTCTCTCTGTCTCTGTCTCTCTCTCTCTCTCTCTCTCTCTCTCTCTCTTTCTCTCTCTCTCTCTCTCTCAGGTTACTTTTGTACTTTTATTGGTCTCTGACTTTCAAGCACTTGGCGCTTTCGAATAATAAATGAAATAACATTTGCATAGCGCATGTCTCCGCCTAACAGCAACCTCTTGTCAAGTTACCATCTATAAAGTACATGGTGGTTAAAAAAGAAAAGACCGAATTTATGACGCATTTCTTCAGTTCTCAAACATTGTTATGGAATGAGTCAGTGACCATTTCCAAGAGGAGTTATCTGACATTTGAACAGCTGCTACAGAGAGTTCTGTTATCGCGATATCCTTCCTGTGAAGGACAGACAGTTACAGGACAAACATATTCATTATCCAAAACTCTCTTTTCACATCACTGCTCACAGATTCGCACGACTGCATCTTTCAACTAGATGGAGCACCGCCCCATTGGCATCTGGTGGTTGAAGTTCTTGTTTTTATTTTACAATGTAAAAGTGCTCCGGCGATGGATTGGTCGAAAAGGGGCACCATGACCCCCCTCTCTGTACTTGCCCTACCAGATCCGTACACCTCACCGTGTATGATTTTTTTTTTCTAGTGGGGATATGTAAAATTAGCGGGGCCCCTTTTCGTTGAAAGGAATGATCGGTGCATTAACATCAACTGAAAGTCATTGGTGTACTATATTTACACTCTTCTGGAATGGAGCAATACATCCCGAGAGATGCAAAAAATTAGAAGGTTTAGATTATAGTGATGTACATATTGATTCTCTATTCCGCTTTCGTGGTTGTACACTCTAGAATTTCAAAGGTGTGGAAACAGTGCGCACGGCTATTCACTTGTTTACAATGGCGTCTTAGAAGATGGACTTTCTCAAGATTAAATTTTAACGAAACTAATAAAAAACTGAAAATTAAACTACAGTGACTTAAGGCTCCTCAATAGAACTGTGTACCCTTTAAATGATTCTGAACCACCATTAATTTTGCCAAATTCGAAAGTTAAGTGGTTCCGAAGTTTTATTCGGCGAAAGTGACGGACTTTCACAAATATAATATGTATAGATACCGCGTTTATTTTCCACCACTACCCATTAACCTTGACGACCTTTAACATCGATATAACAACAGTGACCAACTCAATGGGCCGTGATATGCTGACATGCGTCTGGGATTAATTCTTTTATAGCACTGATGTTGTCTGTGTTGTTTGTGATGGATACATTGAACACTTGTAAGACAGGAAATAATAATCATGGGTCACGACGCGGTTGAATCAGCCTCTCGTCAATTTTTGAGTATATTATGGAGTTATTTGTATGATCTTAAAGGTTGTTCAGTTGCCTTGCATTTGATGAAAAAAATATCCATTTATATGGAATAGAAGCCGAGATATTTGCAATTGAAGAAATTGGGGTATTTTGGTTTCAAAAGTAGAATTGTGAGAAAATTTCAGTCAAAATTTGGTGATTTCCATAGTTCAAGAGTCCTCGGAAACAGCAAATTTACATTTTTTCGTGTCTTTGATCAACGTTTTTGTCGAATGTTTTTGAATGTAAATTTAAAGTCAAAAAACCAAAAAAAAGGAAAAAAATGTCCAAACTTGTTGCTATCATTATTCATTATTTTGACGAGCGCCTGATTTCACCACGATGCATCACAATTGATTTTGAGTACAATACTTGTGACTCAGCTTGGGTCTTCTATTGCTTTTCCTTTTTAAACTATTGCATAATGAAATAGGTACATTCTCTTTTAATCCACCTGCATTATTACCGTAGCAGACCTTAGTACACTAAGAAACATTTTCGGCTTCTCGGAAAGCAAACAGTGTAAGTTGCTGATTATACGCTCAAACAATCACAGACTGACACGACTTTTTCGCTGTCTTTAGCGGAATACTCATTTCCACCTGGGAAAGAACGCGTTAAGAACCTTTCCCAAGGACCCAACGTCGGGCTCCTGACGTGGTTCCAACAAAATATCTTTCGGTAACTAGTCCAACAGCCTAACTTTTAGACCACCAACGAGTGCAGAATTTACAACAATGTACAATAAAGTACAAAGAACAAAACACGCGCCAGCAAACTCAACAGGTTCCATCTCTCCTGTCTGGGAAGAAACATCATCATCATCATCATCATCATCATCATCATCATCATCATCATCATCATCAAGTGCCAGATCTGCGGCAGACATTGGCGATCATGGTTTTCCATTCTCGTGGGCAGTATTGCATACCGACGTATCTCAAAGGCCACCAAAATGACTTATGTCAGTATGTAATACTGCCCGCGTGTCTTTCAATAGCTCGGATGCTCTAAAAAAAGCTACGTTACCCTGGTCTTTCACCCATTACCCATCCGTTTAGGTTCTCTAAGTAGGTTATTCTGGCCCTACCCCTGCCTCGTTTGCATTTCAATTTTGCCGGTGAAAGCTAGACGTTCAAGATCTTTAGGTCTATTCAGGTGTTCCAAAGAATACTAATATTTTGCTAGTTACAGCTAGATGCTCAAGGCCGTTATTTCTATTCATGTGATTCCAATAATACCTGGGATTTACTAAAAGGATAAAATCCCAGACAAGAGTTCTTGAGAGGGTGAACACCCTAGCTCTTTGAAGACGTATCGGACACACATGTCTGATCAGTGACAGTAACAGTCAAAAAGCAACGTTTTTGAACAATCCGAGCCATTATGCACAAATTAGATCAGAAACATGAATTTGTATATTTTAGTAAGCACATTTTTGAATGTATTTTATAGCATCAGACAGAAAAACGAAAACAAAACAAACAAACACAAAACAACGTAAAAAACAAAACAAAAACAAAAGCAAAACAACAATAACAAAAAAACAAACAAACAGAAAACAACAGAATTGAAAATTATGCATTTAAAGTACGCCAAAACTGTGCGTCCTAAACAAGCAAGTGTCTTCTGGCACCTGAAGGAAACCCCACTTCCATGGCCAAGACACCTGGTCTGAAGGCAAAACACACGGCTGCCCACATCTTTTTGCAGCTCAGAGTTTGATTATATAGAAAGTGGAGCATCGGTGTTCAAAAGAAATATAATATACAGACACGGCTGAGGACCTCTCTGAAAGATTTCTGCATTGACAAGGATGGGGGGTGGCAAGGGGGGTGGGGGTTAGAGTGCTTTCGGAGTCTTGAGGTTACGGTGTTCGCCTCTCATTCAGTATGACCTGGGTTCGTAACCTGACAGCGACAGAAATTCTTCTCTAAAATAATTTTCTCCTTTCACATCCTATACTGCTCTCTAATCGTGTTCTGTCATCTGAAAGTTGCGCACTTTAAAGACCCCTTGGCAGTCCTAAAATCGATGAGAGTACATTTCGGCCGCCAACTGGGCAAAATTCAAAATTTATTTCAACAAACTGAAAATGCTAAATGTGTCCCGCACGTTCATATGTGAGGCAGCGTGGTAAAATCAAGCACTCGTCAAAAAAAAAACCAAAATGAAGAAACTTGCATTTTTCCGCAGGTTTATGATTTTTTATCGAATTTTTAGTTTTTTGGCTCAACACCTTTCATGCCTATTGAAGAACTAATTTATGTGTGATTTTTTTTCTGAAAAACGTTGATTAAAGGCACAAAAAATGTAAATGTTCTATTACCACGGACTCTTAAGCTAAGTACATAACTAATCTTTGGCCACCATTTCTCACTAATTTTACTTCTGAAAACAGGTGACCCCCACCTCCTTCTTTAGCAAATATCTCGACTTGTATTCAAGATAAATGGATATTTTTTTCATCTAAATAAAGACAGGTGAACAAGCTTTAAGATGATACCAATAACTCTACATGCCCAAAAATTGACGAGAGCCTGATTCTACCACGATGCCTCACATATGACTGTATGCAGTTGCAAGCACTGTAAAACACTTATCGCCCAAAAAAAACCCTACAGCATTGATGTGGATGAGTGAGAAACTCTCAGTCTTTACCGTTCACAGAGGCGCAAAGCCACGACTTGCGGTAGCAAGGTTTGCTTTATTAATATTATTATTATTATTATTATTAATCTTACTCTTATTGTT
>NW_004797501.1:165532-166634 GCF_000002075.1 Aplysia californica
AGACTACATCAAAACGAGTGATCAAACAATTAATTATTCAGGAGGAAAAAATATAGATCCACACAGAAGTGTTGAGGGAGGCCTATTTTCTTTGATGAAGCAAGCGGCAAAGAGCATAAACGTGTTTTTTTGCGCAATGTATTTATTTTATTTGTTTTTGTTTTTGGTGGTGTTGTTCGTTTGCTTTTTTTTGGGGGGGGGGTGGAAGCGGTTGGGTGGTTTGTTTTTTTACGGGTGTCTGATAGAGTTTAGATATCTGTCAAGACTACCTACCACCAGACAATATAGCAGAAAGAAAATACAGCTTCAGACCAGATGGAATTAGAGAAAGAGGCAGGTCTAGGAAAAGATTGGGTCAGAAAAACATTAATTAGTCAAAAACACTATAACAACTGGGCACAGAATAAAGCTCTGACTTTCATCAATAGATGTATGAAGAGTATCCTAAGAATTAAGTGGCAGGACAGAATAAGAAATGAAGAGCTGTGGGAAAGGACAGGTCAAAAGGATCATGATTACCAAAACTTTTCCTTTTCTAAAAACACGCCTCTGTGTGTGTGTGTGTGTGTGTGTGTGTGTATGTATGTGTGTGTGTGTGTGTGTGTGTATGTATGTGTGTGTGTGTGTGTGTGTGTGTGGCTGTGTGTGTGTGTAAGTGTGTGTATATGTAAGTACTTAAGTAAGTGTGTGTTTGTGTGTGTGTATGTGTGTGTGTGTAAGTGTGTATTTGTTTGTGCTTTTGTGTGTGTCTGTCTGTGTGTCTGTGTGTGTGCATTTGTGCGAGTGTATACGTGTTTATGTATGTGTGTATGTGCGTGTGTTTGTGCCTGTGTGTGTGTGTCTGTGTGTATGGCTATGTGTGTGTATGGCTATGTGTGTGGGTATGGCTATGTGTGTGTATGGCTATGTGAGTGTGTGTGTGTGTGTGTGTGTGTGTGTGTGTGTGTATATGGCTATGTGTGTGTGTATGGCTACGCATGTGTGTGTATAGCTATTTGTGTTTATGGTTGTGTGTGTGTGTGTGTGTGTGTGTGTGTGTGTGTGTGTGTGTGTGTGTGTGTGTGTGAGTGTCCTACGGGGGGGTTGACTGGGGATTTTGACA
>NW_004797501.1:166927-168173 GCF_000002075.1 Aplysia californica
GGTAGCAAGTCATGTGTGAGCATGCATGTTAATTTGTCAGTTTTTGGTTTTGTTTTTTTTAAGTAATTTTTTTTATTGGCAAATGTATGAGAAGATGTACGGCTTTGTGTGTGTGTGAGTGTGAGTGTGTGTGTGTGTGTGTGTGTGTGTGTGTGTGTCTGTGTGTATGGCTATGTGTGTGTATGGCTATGTGTGTGTATGTATGTGTGAGTGAGTGTTCGTGTGTATATGTGTGTGTGTGTGTGTGTGTCTGTGTACGTGTTTGTGAATTTGTATACGTGTGTATGTGTGTGTGTGTGTTTGTGCGTGTGTTTGTGCCTTTGTGTGTGTGTGTGTGTGTGTGTGTATGTGTGTGTATGTGTGTGTGTGTGTGTGGTAATGTGTGTATGTGTGTTTGTGTGTGTGTATGTTTGTGTGTGTGTGTGCGTCTGTGTATGTGTGTGTGTGTGCGTGCATGTGTGTGTGTGTGTGTGTGTGTGTTTGTGTGTGTGTGTGTGTGTGTGTGTGTGTGTGTGTGGGAGTGGAGTGGGGTGTGGGGGATCCCAGTACTGGTAGAAAAGCGACATTATTTATTCATGTCCTGCTTCTGGAGACGATCACTGTAAGTCCCTCCTTTCTTCAGACAGCTGAGACACTCACAGAAGGACGTAATTGCAAAAAAGCCCATGCTTATCACTATCATTGCCTTTCTCACCTTAGGGTATAGGCCACGGTCAAACACTTTCTCACCCTGCACTAAGGTATAGGCCACGAACAAACACTTTCTCACCTTGCACCAGGGTATAGGCCACGGACAAACACTTTCCTTTCCACCTTTCTTTACCCTGGGCTAGCCTCTTGATGTTATCCCATGTCTTCCCACTTTTCTGTACATCAATTTCTGTGATTCTTCTCCAGGCTCCGCGCGGTCTTCCCCTTGATCTTTTACCCTGTGGGTTCCAATCCAACATTTTCTTTGTTTTGCAGCTGCCTGACTACCTGAGAGTACGTCCAATCTGTTGCCACCGCCTTCTTCCAACCTCATTTCTGACTGGGATCTGTCTTGTTTTACATGATTATGGAAGGAGAAAAATTACCTACTTGTTCGTCTTTTTTTTTTATTTAGGCGCTGTTCTGTAAGTCCCAATCGACAGACATTTAATATCAATCTGGAGGCGGAAGGACATTTTTACTTTCCACTTTTATGTAAACGTGTAATACAGGCTTTAGTGACACGATCCCCGGAGGTGGTGTAAAAGGGGGGGGG
>NW_004797501.1:169098-170744 GCF_000002075.1 Aplysia californica
GTTTGTGTGTGTGTGTGTGTGTGTGTGTGTGTGTGTGTGTGTGTGTGTGTGTGTGTGTGAAGAAGTAAGCTCATCTTGTCGTGGCTGAAATAGAACACCGGGGTTTACCAAATGTAACAACCAGTCAGTGAGAATTCAGCTTATGCGTTCGCCCAAACGACGCAACATCTCCCGTCAATAAACGGGTAGATTGGAATACCGCTTGAAGCATGTAAGTCGTCGGGTAGTGGGATGACACATCAGCCATAAACAAAACCAGAGCTAAAAACACATAGACCTAATATTAATTCTTATTTTATTTTCCGATGAAAAAAAGTCATATTTGCGACCAGCGTCTTAAAGTTAGAAACGTTTATATGTAAACCAGCGGTTTGCACGCATAAAAACAATCTTACTTTAACTAGAAACAATATTTAAAAAATCCATGCTCTGTTATTTCCGCCTTGCGTTAATTAACCTTTAACCTGTTCACGCATGTCGGAAACGAACAGACAGAGTTTTGCTTCCTCCAGACAAAATTCGGGTTATTTCTGGTTTGGTGGACACGCGGGCAAAGTCTGGGTGTTGACCGACTGTGGTGAATGGTGTGTTGTAGAGTGGTGTGTTGTAGAGTGGTGTGTAGTGAGTGGTGTGTTGTGCAGGGGTGTGTTGTGTAGGGTGTGTTGTGAGTGGTGTGTTGTGTAGGGTGTGTTGTGAGTGGTGGGTTGGAGAGTGGTGTGTTTTGTGGTGTGTTGAGTGGTGTGTTGTGAGTGGTGTGTTGGAGAGTGGTGTGTTGTGTGGTGTGTTGTGTGGTGTGTTGAGTGGTGTGATGACAGCCGCCCGTGAGTGCTGTGTTCACTACTTGAGTCCCCCTGGACGAATCGTGCCCCAGATGAACCCGCAGTCTTCAGACCGTTCATCAAGACATCGTGAAATCTCTCCGGGGAGTTGCCCTTCAAAGACCGCGGCTACTGAGTGCAGTAACGGGCCCTTTACACATGCAGTTCATTCATCAACAAACTGTGGGATATCGAAAGAATGGCGGGCATCCTGTTAACTTCCCGGTAAAAATGAGCGTGGAAACGAGCAATCCTCTCGATTTCGAAGGGTTCTCGGTCCAGCCACCAGATATCTGGTGGAACTAGATATTTGCAGGCCGGCGAACTGAAGGTATGGCTACGAGGTAGCGACTTCTTTGATGTTGCCCAAGGCGGAGTTAAAAATGCGTTTCAAAAGTTTCCTAGATGTTCGCCAAATAAAAAAAAAAAAGAGATTTTCGTGATCTCTGACCCAAATTAGTAAAATTCACGTGGGGAACGCAATTTTATACCACATTACCAAGTTAATTTTTGTGTGTGTGTGTGTTACTGTATGCATGACACTTATAAGGGGAAAAAATGTACGTCTAAACGGAACTTCCCTCGTCGACAAACGATCTTACAACGATGACCCAGATCTAGCGTCCGACAGTTAAACGGTCAGTTTGTCTATGAATGAACTGTACGTATAAAGGGGCCTTAAAGACCAGATGTTGAATTCACAGAAATTGGTATGGTCTAAACGCCTATTTAAACACTCTCAGTATATTTCATTATCATCAAGTACCACATCTGCAACAGACATCGGTGATCGTGGTTCGCTATTCATACCTTTGCTTCAAAAAAAAG
>NW_004797501.1:176751-179366 GCF_000002075.1 Aplysia californica
AAAGACACGACACCGCCCACTATATATTATTATTATTATTATCATTATTTCTGCTTCTGTCTCGTCCTCCCACCGCTCTGAGACCTCTGTCTCCAGTTTCTGGTCGAGCACAGACTCGGAGATGAAATCTTTTCGTAATCTGACCTGTAATATGACGTCAGAGCGCGTGCAGATTTCTGACAGACATGAGATGGGGAGATAAAGAGACGGCAAAAATCAAAAAGTGCGCGTGACGCCTCACAGTTGTAGGACGCATGCGCGGCAGACAGGAGCCGGGAAAAGATAGAGCAGTTCAGTCAGGGATGTCTCATTGCTTATCGATCTGTTGGGATATCGCTAGCAAATAATCTTACGATTTTGACAGAGAAGATAGAACAGTTCGTTTCTGACATCATTGTTATAATAACTCAAAATAACTCAAAACGGCCAAAAAATGTCAGATAGAACTTTGTAGGTCTAACGTAGTGGAGTTACTCCCCTCACTTCCTTCCTCTTAAAGAGGCTACAGCGACGGAATTAACAAGATAGCTCATTTATTATTTTTTTAAATGTAGATGTCTTTTCTTTGTCCATCTTTTGACTCCACCTGTCTGCCTGTTGGAATATCGCTGCCTGTCTATCGTAATATTGCTCCATCTATCTATCTGTCTGTTGGGATATCGCTCCATCTGTCTATATATCTGTTGGGATATCGCTCCATCAGTCTGTATATCTGTCGGAATATCGTTCCATCAGTCTATATATCTGTTGGAATATCGCTCCATCAGTCTATATATCTGTCAGGATATCGCTCCATCAGTCTATATATCTATTGGAATATCGCTCCATCTGTCTATCTGTTGGAATATCGCTAAATCTATCTATCTGCACATTTGTCTCTGCCAGTCTTTCCGTCTCTCCGTCTGTCTCGGCGGGCCCACGTGTGGGTCCCTATGATGTCATGTACGAAGGACACTTTCACTTATTTAAAAAGTTGTGTGTGTATGGGGGGAGAGGACGGGGGAGGGGGGGGGGGCGAAACTTACTATTTGCCTTGTATGTTCTGCTTGTCTGATTGAGATTGTCCCTTTCCTTTGTTTGTTCTGTCCATCGTTTTGAGTTATTCATTACTCTCACTTGCTCACTCCCTGTACCGTTAGGCATATAAGACAGGGAGCAATCGACGCCATTTGCGTGTTTTAAGGTTCTGTGACAGTATTTTAAATTCATTGTTTCGATTTAGAGGGAAACATTCAGTGGGCCTTTTGGCTCGGAGATGACAAAACAATAAAAAGAAATGTCTTGGGTAAAACACTTGCGTGAAGAAACGTGCATGTGAATCCTTCCACCCATCTGTCAAAGATACCAGGTGTCGAGTCTATAACTAGGACCAAAATCCTGACTGACTGAACGGGAGACGATGACGTAGACCATCAGGATGTGTTTGCGACAGGTCCTACTACATCAGATGTGCCAGCAACGAGTAGCCTAGAACAACTGTTTTCCCAGGTTCTGATCAGTCAATAGAGGAGTCAAATCGGACTGGGCCTTCAGTGTCAGAGTTGATGGGGTAGTGGTGACAGAGAAAAGTGGAGCAACTGCACTGGCAACATCAAGTATGTGTATAGAGATAAAAGCCATAAGTGAGGCTCTACACTGGATCAAGAACACAAGCAATCAGCGAGCAGTAATCATTAGTGACTCTACGAGCACACTACATAAGGTAAAGAAAGGATGCTGTACGCGGACTGGAAGGCTACGATCAGGGAGAGCAGCCTGGAAAGAGTGGCCTGGATCTTCTGCCCGGGCCACACATGGGTAGCCGGCAACGAAAGAGCAGGCAAGCTGGCAGGAGAAGCAAAAGTGGGAGGGAATTTGACACTGGACCCACCAACGTTCTAACCGCTGTAGGGGGTAATTAGAGGAAGAATAGGGCAGATAGCAGTTCCCACAGTGTAAGTAGATTAAAAGAGAGGGAAATCCAAAGAGGAGAAGGAAAACACAGCCACCTGTGCGGACCAGTCCGAAGGAACTCCAACCAGATTATGATGGGGACAGACTCCGGGATGGATCCTGAAGAGAGGGGGGGGGAGAGCAGAGATGGACTTGTTCCGACTGTAGTGACCCCAACACTGAGGACAAGGTGTGACAAGTTGTGACCACTTAGCTCAATCAGATTTTGGAACACGCACTTACGCAATGTTATGTCAGCCCGGTGCTCAGATGTACTCAGCTCAACATTGTGACTTTCTAAACATTGCATTTCGTCAATCTGTGGCTGCATGTGCTCATGAAATAGATGAAATTTAAATTCCACATCTTAAAAAATCGTAAGATAAAAAAAGCATGAATTAAGTTTAATTTTTTCTCAAGAAAAATACCCAATACAAATATTATTATGTCTTCTCAGTATATAGTATGTTCTCTCAGTATCGTTTATTCATGCTGTTCTGTTCTGTAAGAATTAGTGATTGTGTGAATTCATCAATGTGTGCGAATGTGTCTGGGTAAGCTTTGTGGGATTGTCTTTACTCAAGGATGTACTGGGGAAAGAGAGAGAGAGAGAGAGAGAGAGAGAGAGAGAGAGAGAGAGAGAGGGAGAGGCAGAGACAGAGTGAGACTAGTGAGAGAGAGCG
>NW_004797501.1:181141-182361 GCF_000002075.1 Aplysia californica
CCCCACACACACACACGCTTACCCTCAAATATATTATACTACCACCATCTCAAAACCCTAATAGATTATACTACCACCACCTCCTTACCCTCCCCCACCCTTACCCTCAAATATATTATACTACCACCACCTCCTCCTTCCACTTTTACCCTCAACCGGACAATAACAGAAAGGGTGGCGGAGGAGGAGGAGGAGGAAGAGGAGAGAAAAGCAGTAATCAAAATGTCTAGTTTTTCGTTCTTGTAAGCCTTGATCATGTTGCGTGTATCACTTAATTGTGTCCACCCAAACAACAATTTGGTCGCTTTTAAGCACAAGGGGGGTATCCCGAAAAATGCTGTTTTGAGAAAGTCGAATGTAAAGTTTTTGCCTTTTTCAGTTTCTTTCAAAGACAATAACCAAACAAATATACACACCAAAGACACCAAACTTCTCCTATGGGTAGGACAATGCTCACTTTTGGAGTAGGTTAAGATTTCTGGAAACCCCCAAAATCTGGGTTAGCCCGCTTGTCCTTAAAAGAGACCATAATTAGTGAGGCAGCGTGGTGGAATCAGGCTCTCGTCAATTTTTGTGGATGTAGAGTTATCGTTATCATCTTAAAGCTTGTTCCCTTGTCTTTATTGGGATGAAAAAAATATCCATTTATCTTGAATACAAGTCGAAATATTTGCGAAAGAAGGAGGTGGGGGTCACCTGTATTCAGAGGTAAAATTAGTGAGAAAATGGCCGCCAAAGATTAGTTATTTCCTTAACTTAAGAGTCCGTGGTAATTAAAAATGTACATTGTTGTGCCTTTAATCAACGCTTTTCAGAAAATTCCACACAGGAATGAGTTCTTTAATGGGCATGAAAGGTGTTGAGCCAAAAGTTTTTTTAAAAATTGATAAAAATTCACAAACCTGCGGAAAAATGCAAGTTCTTTCACTTTGCTTATTTTGACGAGAGCCTGATTCCACCACGCTGCCTCATTTTTGTTTGTAGGGCCGAAGTCACACAGCGAAGACATCACATACACTGACGTACGGGGAAAGAAAGGCGCCTGTCCACAGTTTTCCGTCTGAGGTCACTGCCCATCCCCCTCGTTCTCTCCCTCCATCCCTCCTAACATCCCTCCTTCCTCCTTCTTCTCCTCCTCTCCCTCATTCCCCCTTCCTTCATCCTTCTCCCCCTTCATCTTTCCCTCCTACTCTTCCTCCTCCCCCCATCCTCCCCTCCCT
>NW_004797501.1:182975-185905 GCF_000002075.1 Aplysia californica
ACGATCCCCATCCTTCTCTTCTCAACCCTCCCCTCCCTCCCTGCTCATCCCCAATCACTCCCTCACACCCACCCACCCCCCAATCCCCTCAGAGCTGCCCATCTCCGCCAGGACAGAGGGCAATCGTTCGCCAACTCTCCGCCGCACCCAGGAAATGGGCCAAAATACACTTCAGCCAAACCCAGTGACTCGAACATACTCCAGATTTCGGTTAATTGATCCACTTTTCCACCCATTCATCCATTCATCCATCCATCCATCAATCCATCCATCCCCCCACCAATCCATCCATCCATTCATCCATCCATTCATCCATCCATCAATCCATCCATCCACCTACCCTCATATTCATCTATTTATCCATCCATCTATCTATTCATTTAGCAATCAAAGAATCATGTCAAAGATTAATTAATCGATCAAATCAGTCAAACAATCAATCAACCAAGTAAATAAGCAATTAGATCATCACCAATCTATCCAAATCATCGGCCCGTTAGTCACTAGTTTTGTTCATTAAAAAATAGACAAAAACGAACGAACAAAAAACAAATTCTACATGAAAAAATAGAGTTAAACTACAGTTTCTATTCATGAAACAATAAATAATTCCATCACTCAATGGGTAGCTCAACCAAATTCTATACCAGCGCATTTTATGTCTTGTTTGTTTTAGTAGAGGTTTTACGGCGCTTGCAACTGCATAAGGTCGTATGAGCGCCAATTATTAAAATGTATGTCTCTATCACTAGGTGCAAAAACTAAAAAACGTGCCATTTTATCCTTCTATCAATGAAGTCAACCATCGGCAATGACGTAACCTCAGTGACAGGCTTTCTACCAAACATAGAAGTATAATAATTTGATGCTATGCAAATCAAAGTACAAAACATCACGTTTAAAAAGTGGATATTCTTAAACCAAAGTGATTCAAGCAAAAAGCGCGACACAAAAAAAAAAGAAGATAATTTAGGAAGCGTTAGACCCTGGCTGTGTGGGCCAACCCGAGCTGAGAGGGAACACAACATCCAAGGCAACAAACAGAGGTCCTCGGGAGAAAAAAAAATCTCCCCACCCTGTAATCGAACTTGGGTCTCCTGCGTGCGAGGCCGAAGTGCCTAACCGCTACACCACAGACACCGGTGATTAAGGAGAGAAATGATGGTCGCTTTTAAGGACAAGCGGGTTAACCCAGATTTCGGGGGTTTCCAGAAATCTTAACCAACATCAAAAGCAGGCATTGCCCTACCTGTATTAGAAGTTTTGTTTCATTAGTGTGCATATTTGTTTGGTAATAGAGAAACTCTTCTTGTCTTTTAAAGAAACTGAATAAGAGGCAAAAACTTTACCTTCGATTTTCTCAAAACAGCTTTTTTTCGGGATAGCCCCCTTGTGCTTCAAAACAACCAAATAATGAAGTAAAAACAGGAGCAGTAGAGTAGTAGGACGAACTAGACAGAACAGTAGAGTAGTAGGACGAACTAGACAGCACAGTAGAGTAGTAGGACGAACTAGACAGCACAGTAGAGTAGTAGGACGAACTAGACAGGAGCAATAGAGTAGTAGGACGAACTAGACAGAAGAGTAGAGAAGTAGGACGAGCTAGACAGGACAGTAGAGTAGTAGGACGAGCCAGACAGAACAGTAGAGTAGTAGGACGAGCTAGACAGGACAGTAGAGAAGTAGGACGAACTAGACAGCACAGTAGAGTAGTAGGACGAACTAAACAGGACAGTAGAGAAGTAGGACGAGCTAGACAGGAACAGTAGAGAAGTAAGACGAGCTAGACAAGGCCACTAGTAGCTACAGCTGCCGCAGGCTACAATCAAACTGTTTACACACGCTCTTTTGTACTCCATCACGTGACAGCTCAAAGGATGGCTGATTGGTGGTTGAGCTCTCTGCGTCATTTCCGGGGATGTCAATTATGTGTGGAGAGAGTTAGCGGCCTTTGAGGAGAGCCCTCGAGAGTCTAGCGGACAGTTGTCCGGTCTGTCCGTCTGAGGGTGTTCCGGGTAGGGGCCACAACTCGAGGACATGCTCGTGTATATGTGGGTCATCGTGGGGGAAATCAGGCGATCCTCATAACAATGACGTCGAAGAAATACAAGAGTATTCATCCATTTGTTTGGAAATTTTTATTCTTTTTAAGGGTGGGGGGAGGAGTGGGGAAGGGGGCGGGGGCAGGTGGCGAATGGGAGGGAGGAGGAAGATGTCACCATCTTTTCTGTATATTTAACAATACGTTTCTTGGCGGATTTTACTTTTTAGAAATAAGGGTTGATCAGAGACAAACACTTTTTTTTTAGGGGTCTCCCACGAGGGTCGAAGGGGTGCTGTATGACAGTCTAGTCAGGTGCCTCCATTTTTCACGTCTTTTTTTTGCGAGCGCCTCAGTTTGGGCGAAGGATTTCCCAGTCCACTCCGTAATAAATGTTGATCGGAGACACACAATGTCTTTTTTTCTTTTTTTTTTTTTTTTTTTAGAGAAGAACAATGTTTGGTCGCTACCCGGATAAGGACCCGGGACCTTTGAATGAGAGGCCAACACCTTAACATCTAGGCCACGAGAGCCCCCACACAATATCTAAACGTGCAGTTTCCAAGGACGCTAAAGCTTTGGAAGTCATCAAACATGTATGGCTGCAATTTCCCCTCTGGCACCAAGTGATCCTCACTTCTAATAGCAGAAATCTCGACTTATAAATATTATTATTCAAGATAAACTGGTGTTGAAAAGAGATCTACTGCAAGAAAAATGAACAAGCTTTTTAAGATGTTGACAATAACTCCATGAGAGCTAGATAGCACTGTTCGTCACACAAATGAACAGGATGTAACAGAGGACTTGAGTACATGTAAATTATTATAGAGAAGTGATGGAGAATAACAAGGGCGAGAAAAGGGCTTTATTGATGTGTTCGTGTGTT
>NW_004797501.1:186259-188556 GCF_000002075.1 Aplysia californica
ATATAGAGAGAGAGAGAGAGAGAGAGAGAGAGAGAGAGAGAGAGAGAGAGAGAGAGAGTACATGTAAGCTCTAGTGCGTGTATTTGCCCATTGCTAGAACATCCAATATTTATTGTACTGCGAGAAACCTCTTCGTTCGTCGCATGTTTTGCTTAAACAACACAAAAAAACGCTATTTCAAAATACGGACAGCGCTGTTTATAAGCACTCACGAGGAAAAGAAAACGGAAATGGGAAAATCATCAAAGAGGTTTGACAAATCAAGACCGTTCCCAAAGAGTCAAACATCACGTTTATGAACATGGGAATGCTATTAATATACCACAGCTTAAAATAAAAAAGTTATAGCTCCATTTTTTGTGTGGAAAAACGTATATCTTACAGAATTTGATGTACAGGTAATTTAAATTGCAAAACGTTCCTTTTGAGCCAAGGGCACAAAAAGCATCTGTTGAATCAGGATTAATTATTTGGATTGCGATTCTTTCAGTTTGAGTTTGGCTAAAGAGAAAACACATCGACACAAAAACGGCTATATATTATATAGCACTGGGGAAAGGGCAAGACAAAGAGGCAGAAACAAGAGGGCAAAAAAAGAAGTACGACCTACGTGTGACATAACACCCTCCAAAATGAAGTAGGACCTACCTATGACACCTTCCAATCTCCCACCGACTCCCACAGCTATGCAGCTAGGAGTTATAAATTGTCTGAGAAAACGGTTCTACGTTTCAGTTTTAGTTTTAGTTAGCGTTTTACTGCATTTGCAACACAATAAGGTCATATAAGTGCCGAAGACTAGAGGTGTTACAAGTGAGTAACAAACACAAAAATAGAAGGAGGGGAGATCTGGACGATAGATGTTTGATAGGAAAGAAGGAGCAAGCCACAGCAGAGCACCCGCCAACCACCCACCAGTTTTACGTGAATGTGTAGTCTAAATTTTTTTTTTAATGTTGGTGTTTTTACGCCCCCATAGACACAGTTTAGATCATTTAGGAGGCGGGCTTCCGACCCTGCCTGTCAGAAACAATCCGGGCAGAGAGAGATGATACAACTTCCAAGCAGAAAGATCGGGAATACTCGATGAAAATGTCTCCCCACTCGAGATTTGATCTCGGGTCTCCTGCATGAGACAGCGAAGTGTACAACCGCTGCATCGCAAACGCTGGAATGTAGTCTAAAAACTTCTAACTGATATTCGATCTTAGATTAAATCATTTTCTATCTGCCAACCAAAGACAGTTGTAGCGAGACATTGAAGAAAATGTGACTCAACATGAACACAGACAGTTGTAACGATATATAAAGAGTAAGTCACACAACATTAAAAAAATACAGTTGTAACGATTACGTCACACTGCATAAACAAATACTGGCGTAAAGAAGACTACGTTGCACAACACAAATAAACACTGTTGTGACGATGTATAAAAAGTACTTCACACAACATAAACAACACAGTTGTAACAACAACATCACACAACATATTAATAAAAACAACTGTTGTAACGATAAGACTACGTCACACGACATAAACAAAGACAGGTGTAACGATATATAAATACTACACAATATTTAAAAAAACACAGTTTTAACGATGCATAAATAGTACGTCACACAACATTAACAAACACAGTTGTAACGATTACGTCACACAACATAAACAAACACAGTTGTAACGATTACATCACACAACATAAACAAACACAGTTGTAACGATTACGTCACACAAAATAAACAAACACAGTTGAAACGATTACGTCACACAACATAAACACAGTTGTAACGAAGACAACGTCACATAACGTAAACAAAGACAGGCGTAATAAAGACTAGGTTACACAATATAAACAAAGAAAGTTCTAACGATATTATAAATTATTAAAGCATATGTCCCGTCACAGAATCGTCGCAATCAGGTACATCATAAATGGACTGACTCATTCATACAACACTTAGATCTACTGTCGACCAGTTAAGTCTAACATTTTGAAATATTTTACTATCACAGATTTTTATCTGTTGTATCTGCTGAATATGCGGAAATTTTTTTTGCCGAAATTAAAATTTTAAATGTAAACAAAAAGCAAAGGCACATAAAGTAGTAGCAATTTTAAAGAGAATGAAACTGTTTTTTTCTCCCTCATGAAACATTTTGCTTTGTGCTCTCCGAACAGTTAAAAAGCTTTTTAACGATGAGTACAGAACAATATGTAGCTGCATGGATCCTAAAGAGAAACGAATTAATACATCTCTCCCTCTCTCTCTCTCTCTCTCTCTCTCTCTCTCTCTCT
>NW_004797501.1:191024-194873 GCF_000002075.1 Aplysia californica
AGAGAGAGAGAGAGAGAGAGAGAGAGAGAGAGAGAGAGAGAGAGAGAGAGAAAGAGAGGGGGTATGGGGGAGTACATTAGAGCGAAAAAAAGTAATTATAATGAGAAACAACTCTTTATCAAATATCCACTACTAAAACAAAGTGGCAAAATTCAAACAGCCTAATTTAGACAACTATCATGTATTTCAAACTCAAAAGAGCCCATGACGCAATGATACTTCACAGAAAGTTTCTATGACGACCTAATAAACACATCGTTAATTTGCTCATTTGCTTATTGCGACTTTGAACAGCCAGGGACAATGGAGGTACTCAGGATCTCCTGTGTGGGTTGGCCACTCACATAATGTGGTACGTGGTAAAAAAAAAAGTAAAGCTGTTCCCATTCCCGATCCGGACATTGGGGATTGCCTTGTTAGTGAGACAACTTCCTGGGCCTTCGGCGTACTGTAACTGTGGTAAGGTAGCCAGTTCCTTTCCACGCCGCATTTATTTCCCCAACTCGTAGTCAGGTACCCATTACTGCTGGGTGGGCAGGAGGGGGCGAAAATAATCCGTGTCTGAACCGAGGCTCGAACCCGACTTTGTTTGCCGTAAGAGGCAATATTCACTGTGTGATCACAGATCTCAAAGTGTTGGAAGAGCCCCTGTCTGTACAAAATGTGCTATGCGCCGACTCTAAGACATTTCGGGAAAACCTAGCCCACCCCGTCTTCATATGATAATAATTAAACAGCATCCAACGATATGTTGTTGTTTGTTTGTTTGTTTTAGTAAGGTTTTACGGCACTCGCAACTTAACTGCATAAGGTCGTATGAGCGCCAATCGATATTGAGTACAAGAAAATGTTGTTTTGCCGAGACTTTAATTTTCCGAGAGTTTAATAATTGCTGTTTGCTGGTTGTTTTTTTTTACCCCCGGAGTTTCGGATTGGGCGGAGGAAAGAGCGTTTTGTCACAAGTCTTCTGGTGTTACGTCGACCGTGATATTCATATTCACGTCATTAGCAGCAATTAGCCGAGACTGCGGGCTGCTCCTTGTTTACATTTACATACCCCGGTCGGCCGGCTATTGAGTACACGACGCCTGGCTGTAGCTCGACGAATAAACACCTTTACATAAAGTGGGGGATAAGTTATGATGCGTTTCCAAACGAGCCCACCACATGTCGCTCGCTAAAACAAATTCTGAGTTCACGCGGGTTGCGCACGGGTCATGTTGTTTTGCAAGATGGAGGCTGCATGAATAACAAAGTGGAAAGTACATTACATAATAATATCGATGGTGTCGTGAAACATGAAATCTACATACACAAGAACACACACACGCACACACATATACACACGCACGCACACACACACACACACACACACACACACACACACACACACACACGCGCGCGCACGCGCAACACACACACACATACACATACATATACACACATTCACGCACACACAAATATGAACCTAACACCTGACAGAATGTTACTTTGACCCTTCTCCAAATCATCTTCGTGGCATCAAGTTCCAACTGTATTAATTTCTTGGCAAGAATCGCGTCAATATTACGTTAGGATCCTCAGATAAAAAAAAAGTATCTCCATAAAGGAAGCTACGATCGTTACATTACCCCCGTGAGCTCATCACCTCTACCTGTGGTTAGTTTGTTAGTTTAAAAGAAAAACAGATTTATAATCATAACATTACTCCGTTAAAAATGGACACATTACAAACAACCTTCGGAGTTTTTCGATGTCTTCGAAAATCTGTCTGCGCGGCCAGTAGATTTCAGTATCAGAAAGTGTACGAGTGGAAGGTTACAAGAATGTTGTTGGTTCGTATCACCGTTATCATTCAACACAGCAATTCGTCAATTGTTTTGTTTAGTTTTAGTAAGAGTTTTAAGGCACTTTCAAAACTATACGGTCATATAAGTGCGAACATTAGTAGAGGTGTTACAAGAGAAAAACAAGCACAAAAAGAAGGAGAGATAAGACAAAAAGGAAAATAAAGTATGTTTTACAGTATGAAAGGTGCGTAGATTGTTCTTCGTTTTACTCTTCTTCTTAAAGTAGTGAAGAATTTGAACAAATTAAACATTTTGTTTTAAGATAATGTCCTGAGAGAAATAAAACTGTTTTTTTTTTGTTTTTTTTTTTCTTCTCCCAAATACTTCGTATTCTGACAAACAACAACCATGCATGGCGAGAAGTTGTGTATTTTGATATACGATATTCATGAAAGAAGGAGAACGTGTATTTTATCATAAAACAATCATGAATAATGAGGAAGACGTGTAGGAGCAGTTTTTACACCCTTTACAATATCGTAAGGTTAATGAAGAGACGACATCTCCGAATGTAACGTCCGACTCCGATAGGACCAAACGATATAGGTTGGGAGATTTGTTTTTACTTCACAAATCGACCTCAGCAAGTTTAACCCAAAGTACTCGCGACACCGATATATAGGTAGGTGTGCAAGACATTTGCCCTTGCCCCAAAGCACCAATACTCTGCTCTATCGGTGTGTGCTAGTTTACCAAAGTACAGTTAAGTCTGTATAAGGATAAAAAGGGGGGAAGTGACGTCAAAAAGACTTGTAGGTTCCTGGTAACTATTGCAATAGTCAAGGCAGCTCAGATAAAATGAAACTGGTTTGAATAATAATGTGTCTTTCGTGTGTTGGCATGCGGACATTTTTTCTTTCTCTGGAAGCCAGGGGACGCGTTATTTTGGGCCCAGGGGGTCAGGGTTCACTGGGTTAAGATCGTTCGGTTGGGGATTTGAACCAGAACCGTCCATCCCGTAGTCTGACTTGATGAGTTAATGCAACAGTAACAGCTAACGGGCCGCCCTAGCAGAGACTGTGCCATACAAGTAGGATAACAGATTGCCCTATATTGGTCGCTTTAAGGACAAGCGAGCTAATCTAGAGTTCGAGGGGTTTCCAGAAATCTTGACCTATAGGAGAAGTTTGGTTTCATTGGTGTGTATATTTGTTTGGTTATAGAGGGAATTCTCCTTGTCTTTTAAAGAAACTGAACAAGGGGCATAAACTTTACCTTCGATTTACTCAAAACCGCATTTTCAGGATGGCCCCCTTGTGCTTAAAAGCGACCATGTATAGAGAGAAGACGTTTCTGTTTCCGGTTTGAGAACCCCAAGACCTTTGTCAGAATTGGGCCGGAAGACCCTGAGGGAGATGACTCAGAGAGCCGGTCATAGTTTGGGGACTTGGGGGAACCAGGAGCCACTTATTCGGCGCGCAGCCTCCCTTTACACTGTGGTGACGTCACGGGTAACTTTTGTTTTTGGGGGGTTTTTTTTCGACGAATCTCATCATCATCACCATCATCATCATCATCATTCGGTGCCTTCCCAACTGGCGTAGGCGATCATGGACCTCCACTTCGCTCTGTCTTGTGAATCTATTTACTTTTAAAAACTATGACGAGTAGGCAGCCTACCTCGTATCTTTGCTAGAGTTTTACGACAGTTGTTACACTAAATTAAATAGATCAATTTAGTTCCTCAAATTAGAGATGCTGCTACATAAGAGTAAAATACAACAAAAAAAAGTATATGAGGTAACAACAATAGATATAAGTTGACAGAAAAGAAGGAGAAAGCCACATCAGATGACCCGGTCATCACCCACCAAAAGTAGTGTTCTACGGTCTCGGTAAACTAAAAATAATAAAAATAGCAATCTAAAAATTGCTGACATATTTGTGTAGAGAACAACCCCAAATGTATATCACAACAATGTATCTTGAAAGCATCCGAACACAATATGCCCCAGACCCACCACACACACACACACACACACACACACACACACACACA
>NW_004797501.1:195259-197591 GCF_000002075.1 Aplysia californica
GTATCCAGAAAAAGATACATAGAGGGGGTGGGGTATCCAGGAAAAGATAGATACATTGAGGGGGTGGGGTATCCAGGAAAAGATACATAGAGGGGGTGGGGTATCCAGGAAAAGATACATAGAGGGGGTGGGGTACTCAGGAAAAGGTACATAGAGGGGGTGGGGTATCCAGGAAAAGATACATTAAGGGGGTGGGGTATCCAGGAAAGGATACATTGAGGGGGTGGGGTACCCAGGAAAAGATACATAGAGGGGGTGGGGTATCCAGGAAAAGATACATAGAGGGGGTGGGGTACTCAGGAAAAGGTACATAGAGGGGGTGGGGTATCCAGGAAAAGATACATTAAGGGGGTGGGGTATCCAGGAAAGGATACATTGAGGGGGTGGGGTACCCAGGAAAAGATACATAGAGGGGGTGGGGTATCCAGGAAAAGATACATAGAGGGGGTGGGGTACCCAGAAAAAGATAGATACATTGAGGGGGTGGGGTACCCAGAAAAATATAGATACATAGAGGGGGTGGGGTAGAGATACATTGGACAAAAGTAACATAATCAGGTAACAAAAAACGCAACAAACGAGAGAGAGAGAGAGAGAGAGAGAGAGAGAGAGAGAGAGAGAGAGAGAGAGAGGCGTTTGCTTCTCCCATCGAGACAAGGTAACAGAGGCCGGGAAAAGTAAAACATAAAGAAACTAAGAGATAAACGATGAGTGACTTAAGTTAATTATTTTCAGTAAGAGTTTGTGTTCGTTTGTGTAAAGAGAAGCACATAGACACAATAATGGTCATTTAATGCTGAAAAAAAAGTAAGAACAGACAGACAGAAACAAAAAAGGGAAAGTAAAAAAGTAGGACCTACCAGTTGCACCCTCCAAACACCTGCTCAGTAAGACTTTTGCGTTATTCACATCACAAATAGATCATATTATACGAGCCGAAGATTAGAAGTGTTCCAAAAGGGTAACACGCAAAAAGAAGGAGGAAAGATAAGAACGATATATATTTGATAGAAATAGAGGGACCACATCACACGAGAGCACTCGCCAACTATCCACCAGTGGCGCCCTCCGACCACCCGCTCAGAAAGAGTTTTGCGGCATTTGCAGCACAAATAGATTATATAAGAGCCCAAGCTTGGAAGTGTTCCAAAAGGGTAACAAACACAGAAAAGAAAGAGGAAAAAATAATATAATATTTGATAGGAATAGAGGGATCACATAACACGAGAGCACCTGCCAACCACCCACACGACATGTCTTATGTGACTTACCGGGTCATGTTGACGGAGGCCGCCATGACAGGACTCAGATGTGTCGGGAACACCGCGCTCAGCCAGCAACACACCACAGCAAACACACCCGTCATCGCTCCCAGCACGTCACACGGCTCCATCATCTAGTCCTCTCACGCACGCACGCTCACAACCGCCAACAGCGAGCAGCAACCAGCAACAAGGCAACTAGCAGCCTGTTATCAGCAAATCCAGCAAACAGCAATTCCAGAAATCAGCAAACAGCAGTCAGAAAATCCAGCAACCAGTAATCAGCAACAAGCAACCAAAAACAGCAACAAGCTATCAGTAACCAGCCGTGAATAATCAGCAAATCCAGCAAACAGCAACCAGAACTCGACAACAGCAGCCAGCAGTGGCAACGACAACCGGTAACAGCAACCAACAACAATGACCAGAAATCAGTACGAGCAACCAGCGACCAGCGCCAACCGTTCTTTCAGCTCGGCTCACTCGGCGACGCCACTGGTAAAGACAGCAGTTCGGTATAGAGAATGTGTCACTTCGGACATGACGGAAATGTCAGAGCTTTCTGGATAGATGGCGTCAACAATTGGTGTGTACTTGGTGATGACTTTGCAGTTGATGTGTACTCGGTGATGGCGTCACAGATAGTGTGTTCTCGGGGATGACGTCACAGATAGTGCGTACTCGGGGATGACGTCACAGATAGTGTGTACTCCGTGATGACCTCACGATTGTTGTGTTCTCGCAGGTAAGTTCACTATTGGTGCGTACACGTTGATGACTCCACAGAGAGTGTGTATTCGGTGATGACGTCAAAGGTTTGCGTGTACTCGGTGTACGTCAGAGTTCCATCAAGTATCTGGGGATAATTGAGACATAAAATCAAATCATTAATACTCAGCTGTATTGAAAATACTGACGAACTATAATAATATTATGGTGTGAGTATAACAAGAAGATGTTTCTCGAATGGTGATGAGTAAGCAAGCACAAGCAGAATTTTTTTCGTCGAACAAACGTGACAGTGTAGAGCAGACGACAGCCCAGCCAATGGCGGCACTCACAGACTCTTG
>NW_004797501.1:198443-199638 GCF_000002075.1 Aplysia californica
CCCCCCGCGCGCCCCCATTTGCGGTTCTCTGCTTTGAGGATGTTACAACAATCTTCAGGTGGCACACAGCCAGAAACAATTAACTCCTTTTGGTTTTAGTAAGAGTTTTACGGCACTTGCAACACAATAAGATCATATAAGTGCCGAAGATTAGAAGTGTTACAATAGAGTAACACACACACCAAAAAAAAACGAAGGAGGGTAGAAAAAGTCGATAGGTGTTTCATAGGAAAGAAGAAGCAAACCATGCGTCAGAGCACCCACCAACCACCCACCAATGAACTCCTTTAAAAGCCAATTAGAACACCGTGTACGCCCTCATCAGATCTCCCCATCTACTCAGTTGGTGCAAGGAAAGGAGGTTGTGTTGTCATACGAGAGTTCCCCGAGATTATGAGGAAACAATTCAGGGTTCTGGAAAACCTATGTGGGGTCCTGCTTCAGCCCGGCAAGAAAATAACAAACGTTTATCCTGTTTAGTTTTAGTAAGAATTGTTACCACACTGCAACGCAAAATTTATCTTGTAAACCTTTCAGGTCGCAAATAAACAAACTGTTTTCCTTACATTCTTATTTATAGCACCACATTTGTTCCTGTAAAACTGTTAAAGTTACAATCTTCTTATTTTCCTTACTTTCTTATTCATAGCATCACATTTCTCGTGTACACTGTTCATTTCACAATCTACCTGTTTTCCTTACATTTGTACCATAAAGCATCACGTCTCTCCTGTAAACAATGACAATGGGAGAAATGTGTCTTGATCGTTAACAATAGATACCAGTAGATATTACAAAGGTTAGGTGCACTCATGCATACGCACAACAAGACAGGACTTTAGTAAATACATGTTTCGCATGCTGGAACAACCCGCTTCTTAAAACAATATATATGTGTGTGAGGTGTGCTGACTAAATGAGTTACTTCCCCGAAATAGATACTTCCCACTTATTATTGGTGGAGATTTTACAATTTATAAGTATGAAATATCAAGAGGCATGTTATACATAAGGAATAGTGCATCTATAGAAAATCTAATTTGATCTTAGAGTGTTGATTTTTGGCCAATAGCTCCCTTTGTGGAATGCGAGAAGTAACTCCTTTTGCCAGCACGCTTCGCACACAAACGCACACACACACACACACACACATACACACACACACACACACACACACACACACACACACACACAC
>NW_004797501.1:199738-201926 GCF_000002075.1 Aplysia californica
ATATATATATATATATATATCTCACTCACTATGTGTTCAGTAATATCACTGCAGTTGGTATGAATGAATTTCTATATCTGTCTGTTTTTTGCTTTTTTGGAAATGTATCATTTACCGCGGGTCGACGATTAAAATTCCGATGTCAGTGGGAGGCTACAGTTACTTAGCATTATTTCTGCCTTTTTTTTAGAACCTTTGTTTTGTGCAGATATTCAAAGTTACTTTGGTCTCTACCTTATGTTCTTAATGCCTTTCTGCTCAACTTGTTTATTTTTATAATGTGCTGCTTTCCTAAATTGCTATCGTAGCAAGTGATACCAAAATGTATCAAAGTTTCTATTGTGGTAATGTAGAATATCTGAAGGATGGATGGATTCAGATTGAAAGGCCTACGTTTCCTCAGAAATGTCAACCTCTGATTTACCTTTTTAACGATATTTTTTACGTGGTTTTGCCATGTAAAATTTGTTGTTGATTGTAAGACCAAGATATTTCTATGAATCTGTAATTTCAATTCTTTCTTGTTCAATTACGAGTGTTGGGATTGTTGGTTTTTCTCTTCTAAAATCAAAATCCGTTTCCTTTGTTTTTGAAAGGTTCACCTTTAGAAAATTTGAATTGCACCATTTAAAAAACATCTTCGAAATATTCTTTTTCATCAAGGTTTATTAATCCAATACTAGCGGAGTCATCTGCAAAGTTAATTAAGCATGTTGTTTTATATTTACTTTTATGATCGTTGGTGTATATTGTATACAAAACTGGTGACAAAACACACCCCAGGGGACCGCCGGTGTTACAAAGAATTGTGTCAGATTTTGTTTTGTTTAGCTTCACATATTGTTATCTGCTTGTCACAAATTCGAGGACTCATGCTGCGATAGGATGACTAACTCTCAGACTCAGACTTTTTTAAAGACAATATGCGGTTGGTATTAAATGCTGAGGAAAAATCAACAAAAAGTACCCTCGTATACGTTTTAGATGTTTCAAGGTATTTCAGTATAGAGTCACAAAAGAAGTACAGCATCTTCTACGTTCATCTCTTGTTCATATGCAACGGGGAATGGATCTAGAATTCCACTAACACAATCCAGAATATTTGAGAGGATACATTTTTCAAGACACTTTAAAGCAATGGATGAAAGAGCGACTGGTCGTAAATCATTTAATCAAAATATTTTAGTTTTTTTGGTATTCGTATTACCTCCAATGTTTTCCATAAGGTACAAAACTGTTCAATGAAAAAACAATCTACGGATTTTTAACACGTTCGTATCTCTTATCTTAATGAGTTTGATAGTGTGAGCAGACTACAGGGTACGTGTCATCAAAAGATGAGGGAACAAGAAGGAAACACGATAGATGTGAAGTATCGAACTTTCAACGCTCCATCAAGAGAGAAATAATCACAAACAAGGATGTAGAAAAAAGTCCCAACACAAGAATTTCCAGCTCACGTCTCGAACACACACCGTTTTACAACAAACAATCATTCACAGGGTGTCTATTACTGTCACATCGTGAATTCCAGAGTGTAAACCTTTAAAAACACATACCAGAACACACGTAGACACAAAATACAACACGAAAAAACACACACTACAGTTTGTAGATACAAATTGGAACACGAAAAAACACAGACACCAGAACACGTAGATAAATACAACATGAAAACACACACACCTCTGTTCGTACATACAAACTACAACACGAAAAAACAAAAAACCCAGAACACGTTAACACAATTTACAGCAGGAAAACACGCACACCAGAACATGCAGATACAATTAATTACAACACGAAAACACACACACCACAGTACGTAGACACAAATAAGAAAACAAAAATCACACACCACAGTACTCAGATACAAATTACAACATGAAAAATCACACACCACACTATGCAGATGCAAATTACAACTCGAAAAACACACACCACAATTTAGCAGATACAAATCAAAACGCGAAAAAGCACACACATACCAGAACACATCGATACAAATTACAACACGCTAAAGCACACACCACAGTTCATTAACAAACTGCAATGACAAGAAGAAAGTGTAGGCTAAACAAGAACGATCATTCTATGCTGGCGGGCGGCAGGTGGGGAGCTTCACTCACAGTCTGTCTGTCTGATCATTGGCTCGTGAGAGAAGTGGAGAGAGAGAGAGAGAGAAAGG
>NW_004797501.1:202065-205344 GCF_000002075.1 Aplysia californica
AGAGAGAGAGAGAGGGTGAGAGAGGGGAATTGAGGGGGATAAGGAGAGTGAGAGAGAGAGAGGGAGCGACAAAAGAGAGAGAGAGAGAGAGAGCGAAGGAGAGACAGGGAGAGAGGGCAGAGAACGGGGAAAGAGGGGGAGAGAAAGGGGAGAGAGAGAGGGAAAGACAAGGAGAGAGAGAGGGAGCGACAAAGAGAGAGAGAGAGGGAGAGAGAGAAAGAGAGAGAGAGAAATAGGGAATGAGGGGGAGCGACAAAGAGAGAGAGAGAGAGAGAGAGAGAGAGAGAGAGAGAGAGAGAGAGAGGAAGAGACAATTGAAGAGAGGGAGAAAGGTGGAGCGAGAGGAAGGAAGATAGAGAGAGAGGGGAGGGGGGAGAGGAGAAGCATGCATAGCTCTGAGAGCCGGGCGTTGTAGATGATTACTAAACTTTTCTGTACGCATCAGTTCAACAACTTAACCTTAACCCTCGGCGAAACAACAACCTTCATCAAGAGGAAATGAAAGGCTTCGGAAGTATAGCCTACACTTTAAAAAAACAGAGACGGACGTTCCCCCCCTCCCCCCCCCATAAAAAAACCCACTCACCAATACAGTTTATATGATTTTAAGGAGGCGGGTAAAGGTCCTGGTTGCCAGGCGCAAACTGTGCCGAGATGAATGCAACATCCTAGAAAAAAGATCAAGATACAGGATAAAAAATGTATCCTCACTGGGGAATCCAACCCAGGTCTCCAGCGCGAGACAGCCGAGACGTACACATTGAGACAGAGAACATACTATATGTGATGCAGCGCGGTGGAATCAGGCTCTCGTCAATTTTTGTACATGTAGAGTTATTGGTATCATCTTAAATCTTGTTCACTTGTCTAAATTAGAATGAAAAAAAATATCAATTTATCTTGAATACAAGTCAAGATATTTGCTAATGAAGGAGGTAGGGGTCACCTGTTTTCAGAGGAAAAGTTAGAGAGAGAAAATGGCCGCCAAAGATCAGTTATTTCCATAGCTTAAGAGCCCGTGTTAACTGAAAATTTCCATTTTTGAGCCTTTAATTAACGTTTTCCAGGAAAATCCAGACAGAAATGAGTTTTTAAATGGGTAAGAAAGGTGTTGAGCCAAAAAACAAAAATTTGATAAAAATTCACAAATCTGAAGAAAAATGCAAGTTTTTTCACTTTGATTATTTTGACGAGAGCCTGAATCCACCGCGCTGCCTCACATATGTAAATAACTTACACACTAAGACAGGGGGTGTATTCCACAACCCTATTATAAGTAACTTACACACTAAAACAGAGAGTGTATTCTACATGTATAAGTAAATTACACACCAAGACATAGAGGGTATTCATTATTGTACACGGATAAGTAAATTACACTCTAAGACAGAGAGTATATTCCTCAAGTAACCTATGCACTAAAACAAGAGAGGGTGTTCCAAATGTATGAGTAACTTAGGCTCGTACACTAAGACAAGAGAGTGTGTTCCACACAATAATAACAACTTACACACTACGACAGAACGGATCCCGTACTTTTTGAGTAAAGTACACACTGACACGAAGAGCATAATAATATTAGCATTCTATGCAAAATCAGTGAGCCAGTCACACGCACCTAGCCTCATCTACCGAGGTCGTGTCACCGAGAAAAAAGCTAACGAAGCAGTAATACATAGGACAAGGTAATCAAACAGTAATACACGGCCTAGAAAAACACAGGTCCTGTCATTCTGCGGCGCGCTAATTAAACAGTAATAGATCTGCACAGCCCAGATACAAACAATCATATCCCAGGAAAATGGCGACGTGAAATAAATTCAGACGCCTAACCCCCATTGTGTGGATAATTCTAGATCGTTTTCTTCTGACGGCCTGTTCCTCGACTGTTTCACTCAAGTGATGTAGATCGACTTGCACCAAAGACAAGACTCTCACAACTGACCTATCAGCGGGCTTGGAAAAATATTAGCCTATGTTTATTGATCAAACCAGGACAGTTCTTGGAAAAGTGTTATACATGTAAGGCAAGTGGAGAAACACAAGGTGTTTAGTAGAGGTTTTACGGCGCTCACAACTGCAAAAGGTCATATTATGAGGGAATCGGGCTTACTCTGCTCACCTCTTTAGCTTTACCAGCACAAAGTCTGTTTTGACTTTCAAGGCACCCCCGGAAATAGCGTGTCACAAGAGTGTGGCAAACATATAAAAGAAGTGAAGTAAAATGACGATAGTGAGGTTTAGGAAAGAAAAAGCAGCAGTTCTCTGTTGTAGTTCAGGCATAGTTATGAGCATGACATTGTTGAATCAGCCCATTTACAATTCTACTGTGCATAAGAACGAGAAATGTCCCGCTTTTGGGAATGGCCTAAAGACACTTCAGTCACCGGCGCTGCCCCTGCAGGGAGTGAGGGTTTGTGGGGGGAGGACACGAAGAGTTTGGGGCCAGTTTGAGGCAAGTAGAGAAACACTTTGAGTTTGGGGCAAGTTTGAGGTAAGTGGAGGAACAGAAGGTGTATAGGGCAAGTTTGAGACAAGTGTTTCTACACTTTGAGCTTGGGGAAAGTTTGAGAAACATGGGGTGTATGGGGCAAAAGTCTAGAAACATGGGGTGTATGGGGAAAGTCTAGAAACAAGGAGTGTACGGGGCAAGTGGAGAAACATGGGGTGTATGGGGAAAGTCTAGAAACATGGGGTGTATGGGAAAAGTTTAGAAACATGGGGTGTATGGGGAAAGTCTAGAAACATGGGGTGTATGGGGAAAGTCTAGAAACAAGGGGTGTACGGGGCAAGAATAAAAAACATGGGGTGTAAGTGGCAAGAATGAAAAACATGGGGTGTATGTTGCAAGTGGAGAAACACATGGGGTGTATGTTGCAAGTGGAGAAACACAGGGTAAATGTGGCAAATAAAAAAACACAAGGTGTAGTGTGTTAAACTTGAAACGTAGCACACTTTCGCAAATCGTTTACAGATTAAACAAAGTTCTGCTGTACCGAGGCTTGTATATTTTACGACCGGAGTACTGTGGTCTCAAATAAAAATGTCAAACGCCAGGCAACCCAACCCTCAATCGATAGGACGACGGAGAGCACCTTGCAGCCTTTGTTTTACGGCATTTTCAACACAATTAGGCCATACAAGTGCCAAAGAGTAGAGGTGCTACAATAGAGTAAAGTTGTTCGCGTATCCGATTCAGACATTGGGGATTGCCTTGTTAGTGAGACAACTTCCTGGGCCTTCGGCATATTGTGGTAGAGTGGCCAGTTCCTTTCCACG
>NW_004797501.1:206135-208936 GCF_000002075.1 Aplysia californica
TAATAATAATAATAATAATAACAAAAAGCATAATTTATATAACGCATAACCCCACTCTACAGCAAGCTCTGTGCGCTCTACACTATTAGTATTATCCAAGCAGACCATAGAACACTCAGAAACATTCTCAGCTTCCTGGGAAGCATACACTGCAAGCAGCTGATAAAGTACTTAAACACTAACAAAATGATAAGATCTTTCCCTGTCTGTAGCTGGGTACCCATTCCCACCTGCATGAAGAGAGGAAAATTCGTGTAAAGTGCCTTTCCCAAGGACACACCCACGATCTTCGGTTGCGAGTCCGAGAGCCTTAACTAAGCCACCGAAGCAATAAATATTTAAATTTGTAACCATCTAAAGGCGGCTGAGTGTTTTACCTTTTTCTTCAATACACTTTGTCCTTGAACGTCAAACGACCGAAAACAAATTAGCATGTCGGGGTTTTTTTTTTCTTTTTCAGAGGACGAATTCTCTGTACTAGAACACGACTGGGAGGTGGCTGGTCAAGAGTAAAACGAGAGCATTCTTTGTCAGTACTCGCAACACAATTGGGTCACATCAGTCGGTGCCGAAGGTTTGAGGTGTTACTTGAGAGTAACATACATAGAAAACAAGGAGAAGAGATACGGTGATAGATGTTATCATGTTTGACAGGAAAGAAGGAGAACGTTACAAAAGAGCACGCCTCCCCCCCCCCCAGAACACGACACTTGTTTAGGTCTTGTTTATTCACTTGCCTGCGTTTAAGAACGAGAGACAGAAGCAATAGAAGTTACAGAAAAAATAGAGGGCACAAGAAACACGGAATCTGGCTGGACTTACCAGTTGATCATCTCAAATTCCAAGATTTGAACCCGGTTCTTCCGTGTGTTGTACAAGTGTGTAAAAAGCTAGACTAGAGCAGTCGTTGTGATTTCCTGAAACAACACAATGAGCAAATTATAATAATAATGATAATAATTAATAATAAAGATAATAATAATGAATAGCATTTGTATAGCGCATGCCCCCACTCGAAAGCAAGCTCTATGCGCTTTACAGTATATTATTATTATTACCACAGCAGACCATAGACCACTTAGAAACATTCCCAGCTTCCCGGAAAGCATACAATGCAAGCAGCTGGTTAAGCGCTCAAACACTAACAAACTGACAAGATCTTTCACTGTCTATAGCTGGGCACCAATTCTCACCTGGGTGAGGTGAGGAAAATTCGTTCAAAGTGCCTTTCCCTAGGACACAAGGTCAAACCCGCGGCTCGACCCCCCGAACCCGCAATTAGTACTGAGCTTTAGTGACATCTGAAAAAAAAGAAAGCTTATTGTTGATGCAGACGAAAAATAATTTTTTTTTTTTTAAAGAATGCATTTTTACGCCACCATCGAAACAATCTAGATCACTTAGGAGAAGAGCTCCCAACCCTGTCTGTCAAAGCCAACCCGAGCTGAGAGGCATAATAATAATTCAGCATCTTAGCAGAAAGACAGCGCAAATCTCCACTTGGAAATCGAACTCATGTCTCCTGCGTGCGACAGCGAAGCGTCTAACTGCTACACCACAGCCGCCTGTAGGTAACAGAGGGCGAGTAGTTGTCACAGTACGACACACCACCGCCACACTCATGCCCATCTCACCACCACCACACTCACACCCACCTCAATTGAGCTAAGTAGTTGTCACAGTAGTATGTCACACCATTATCATAACCACACTCACACCCACCTCACCACTACACCCCATCACCACACTCACACCTACCTCACCAGGGGAGTAGTTGTCATAGTACGACACCCCATCACCACGCTCACACCATCTCACAACCACAACACACCACTATCACACTCATACCCGTACCTCACCACAACACCACATCACCACACTCACACAAATTCACCAGGCGTGAAGTTGTCACAGTGCGACGCACCATTACCACACACAACTCACCTCATCACAAAACCCAATCACCACACTCACACCCACCTCATTTAGCCGAAAAGTTGCCACATACGAAACCCCATCACCACACTCACACTCACACCAACTCACCACATCAAACTATCCCCACACTCACACCAACCTCATTGAGAAGAAAAGTTGTCCCAGTACAACACACCATCCCCACACTCACACCCAACTCACCACAACACACCATCTCCACACTCACACCCAACTCACCACAACACCCATCTTACTACACTCACATCCCCCTCACCAGGCCGCGAATCCAAAAACTTTGAGCCCCGTAAGATAAGCGAGCAAACCGACCCTGCCTCTAGATCTAGTACTAGTACCTCCCCCGCACCCACCAACCGCACATGCGCGTGTTTCGCGCACCACTTGCTCCCACCTGACAGACCGTTAACTTGCCAAGGACGTCCCGACATGACCCTTTGACATATCACGTGATCGACTCGCAAACAACCAGGTCCCAGACCGTTATTTTCTTTGTCGCTGACGAGTAGAATTCGCTTCCTGTTAAATCTTCCATTACTTTTTTGTCGGTGGAAAATTGATGAACCTGCACCTGCCAATTGTCATCTCTCTGTCTGCACGCGGTAATTGTCATCTGGCCAGATGAAAGGACAACACGGAGCAGATTACATGGTCGGGATTACGTTTTGGAATTCCTGGTCAAATTAGACCCCGCCCATTCCCCCCCGCCTCCCCACAAAAATAACTCTTGCGTGCACGCGCATACACAAACACCCACAAACACACACACACACACACACACACACAAACAAACACACACACACACACAAACACACACACAGACAAACACACACACGCACAGAGAGAGA
>NW_004797501.1:210180-211509 GCF_000002075.1 Aplysia californica
GGCACGCGCGTGCCGCGGGCGCTCAAACATCACAATCGACCCGATCGGCAGAGAACATTGAACCAAAAGTAAAGGTTCTAGGTGGAAGGTAGAGAAATCATTAGCGATAAACACCCCAACTGGCAACTAACGAACCAGAATGTGGACACAGAGAACAGCTGATTCATCTCATGACGTCATGTTTACGTCAAAGCCACCGCATCTAGTGACCCTAGTGGATTTTCCGAATAACAGCATCATCGCGAACACGTACATAATATTCATGTACATCACATCAGTCGGAGTGTCACCGATGGTAAAGGTGGAACCGAAGCATATTATATTAAAGCCAGAACCGCCAAAGCAAGGTCAGCATTCAATCAACTATTAAAAGTCTGGAAAGCTAGCAACATCTCACTGCGCACCAAGATTCGATTCTCTAACCCCAACGTCAAGTCTGTGCTCCTCTACGGCTGCGAAACTTGGAAAACAAAAAAGACAGTACTGAATAAAGTCCAGAATTTCATCAACAGATGTATGAGGAGTATCCTAAGAATTAACTGGCAGGATAGAATAAGAAATGTAGAGCTGTGGGAAAGGACAGGACAAAAGGATATGGAAGTAGAAATAGGACTAAAAAAGTGGCAATCGATGGGACACACCTTTACCCTATCTATACGTCGTGTTTTACTATTGAATCCATACGACGTGGGGGACTCTATGCCATTACTTTCCAAAGGAGAAATTTACTTGTTTATCCGATCTGTACGCTTTTACATAGCAATCTGTTAAGATGATTTTTTAGAAATACTGAAAGTTTCAAAGAGATCTTCGTACTAGAAGTATTCTTAAATGTGAAGAATACAACCACGGGGGTACAAAATGACCTCTGGGCCTACGGATAGAGTTAAGAAAGTCCAGCGGAAACATCTCAAGACTGTCACTGCAGCAGAACCCAGAGAGAGAGAGAGAGAGTACGAAGCAGGGGTAGGCCACGGGAAACATGGAGGAGATGTGTGGAAAGGGACATGAGAGAGATGAAGCTCACCTGGAACGAGCTTCGGAGGATGACACAGGACAGAGATAAAAGGAAGGAGCTTGTATGTGGCCTAAAACCTCCCAGGGGTGCAGGGGTGAAAGGCATTGATGATGATGACATCCATCTGACCCCTGGACACTACGATGGGAAATCTTTCAGCGCAAAGCTATGTCTTTAACGCCCCTTTAAACATTATTAGGCTATTTAACTAGCAGGATCGCTGAATATTACTACAAGCGTCCACAAATGGACAAAGCCAAATGAGTTGAGACCCTTGAAAAAATCCTTTTTATTTAGGGGGGGGGGGGGGG
>NW_004797501.1:211609-219084 GCF_000002075.1 Aplysia californica
CAAGGGATCTTTAACGTGCGCAACTTGCACAGAGGACCTCCGAGATTTTTCGGTTTTCCGAGAAGGCTAGATGTAGATCTTTCCTACCATATGATGTTTTACGGCGCTCGCAACTGCATGAGATCATATGAGTGCGCGAGACACACCGAACATTTTCAATTGGTAGGAAATCTCTTATCGATTTCGATTTTAGACCACCAAGGGATCGTGCGCAACTTGCACACGGGGCTTCCGAAATTTTTCGCCCTTGTCCTAGATCTTTCCTACCAGAAGATCAGGGGTGTGGCTAAAAGACAGCAGCAAGGAGCCAGAGAGTAGTAGTAGAAAGGTTGCAGAAAAAGTCAGGAACCCAGAGGAAGGGGAAAAGGAGGTAAGGGGGGGGGGGCAGAAAGTGGAGACGAAAGCAGACAACAGCCCATTGCCAGAGGGCAGGAAAGGAGGCAAAAGGAGACAATTTAGGAGAATAACATTTTCCGTCGCTACCCGGATTCGAACCCGGGAGACCTTTAAATGAGAGGCGAACACCTTAACCTCTAGGCCACCAGAGCCCCATGAAAATATCTCCAAAACCACCCGAGTTCAGGAACGCTCAATGTGAGATTAGAACCAGGACCATCTGCACCGTAGTGTAGCATGTCACCCGATGCAAAGACCAACCTTACAGATCCATAATAACTATTATAAACAATATCTTTGATAACAATACCCTTACTCGCCCAACCACAAAAAAGAAAGAAAGACGAAAGACCAAGAACCAACCCAGATCACCCCCGCCCCTTAGAAAATTAACAAAATCAAAAAATAATAAAACACTCCAACCCACATTTGCAGTCACTTTCTTCAAAATGATTATCTCTGACACGTTGGCAGGTGAAGAAAGCGAAATGGTGAGATAGCTTCCTGATACTGATAGATCTAATCAGCTCGCTGCCGACAGGTGTTGATACAGTCAGACCTCGCTCCAGCTGCTGCTTTCTGCTAATCTCCCCCCTCCTCCCCTCTCCCCTAACCCCAACCTACCCCGTGCTTCCTGCCGAACTCCCCCCCCCCCTTTTCCACACACACATAGCCTGGGAATCAGACAGGTGGTCTGCCCAAAGCAAAGACTGTAAAGCCTTACATAATTCATGGGTAGCAAATAATTAATATATTATTGTAAACCTCACAAACTTCACAGCTGGCAAATACTGTAAACCTCACATAGTTCACGGGTAGCAAAATGCTATAAACCCGACAGAGGTAGCGGGTAGCAAATACTGTAAACCTCGCAGAGTTCACCAATGAAAGTCTTGTGTTATTGACAGGGTCAGTGTTTTTGGTTCAGTCAAAAAGCGTTGAGGCGAATGTGTGTCAGGTGTACTTGTGTCTCGAGCCCCCTTTGCTCCTGATCCTAACCTTACCCAAACCCTACCCCTCTAACCTCCTGATCCTAACTTTACCCAAACACTAGCCCCTTGATCCTTCTTCTTCTTCTTCTACTATCCCGTGGTTGGGGTAACCGTGCGGGCACCACAGCATCTGAAAACAAGATCTCGCAATTTCTCTTTGTCCTCTTCTTTTCTCAGATTGTCCCCCTTCGGCTTCCCTGTCCACTCTGCGATAGATGTTGTCCTCCCATCTCCTTCTCTGCCTTCCTCTCTTTCTCTTCCCTTGAACGGTTCCTTGTAAAATTGTTTTGGCAAGTCCTGTGGATCTTGTGATATTCCCATACCATTTTAATTTTCGTCGCTTCACTGTGGTCAGCAGATCTTCATGCTGCACCTTGATCCTAACTTTACCCTAACCCTAGCCCCCTTGGCTCCTGATCCTAACTTTACCCTAACCCTAGGCCCCTTGGCTCTTGATCCTAACGTTATCCAAAACTAGCCTCCTGATCCTAACTTTACCCAAACTCTAACCTCCTGATCCTAACTTTACCCAAACCCTACCCCCCTGGGCTCCTGATCCAAAATTTACCCAAACTCTGACCTCCTGAATGTCCGGGTCCCGGGAGAGATTGCATCGTCGTGAAACAGGTCAGTGAATTAGCACAACATGTGATCAAAACACACTGTGTGAAAGGGCGCCTACATGTTGGTGTACCACAATAGCGTGTTGACAGAAACTCTTGTTCTGGTTGGTCGTCAATTACCGCCCTTTTTGTACTCCCGAGGTTGTATTCTTCTCATTTTAGAATACTTTTGGTACGAAGATCTCTTTGAAACTTTCAGTATTTCTCAAAAAATCATTTTGACAGACTGCTATGCAAAGCGTACAGATCGGATTAACGAGTAAATTTCTTCTTTGGAAAGTGGTGGCACAGAGTTCCCCACGTCATTTGGATATGATACTAAAACACGACGTACGGATAGTGTTAAACCTTCACGGCAACCCTAAAAGACTTAAAATCTGTGGGCAACAATAGGTTCTCTATGCGACATGACGTCACGTCCTATTGCCCGTATCCACACTCGATCAGTCTGCACATGAGAGTATCGCGACCAGGAACAGACTTGTGCATGATAATTCAGACAATAAAACCGGCAATAAGAGGCAATAAGAAGTACAGCTGCTGCTGTAGTAGAAACGTTAACGACTCAATGAGTCTGGATTCCATCCATCGTCTCGGTTGTGCAGACACTTGGGAGGGTTGGGGGTGGGGGGGTGGGGGGGGGGAGATGATAAAACCCATGCATCATTCCGCATCTCGTAGCTAGATATTGTTCCCACTTTGTTGTGTAGAGAAGCTATGTTGAGTTACTCGCGGTTCTCGCCGACTCATCGACAAAACAAGAACACTTTGTGCTAGAGCTGGGCGAAGAATCAATTCCGGAACCGATTCCCACAACTAATGCAACAGAAGAAAAAGTTCCCTTTCACGAATCCCAACGGTTACCAGTCACTTTAATCAATAAATCTTCTCTTTTTTAAAGAATTTATCTTTGCAAAATAAAAGGTGATGCTTCGGAGTGTTCTGAAATCAAGGTTATCCTAAATCCTGAAGATATTCGGAGCCAACCAGGAAACCACCGGAAGAAATAACATCATTAGAAAGTAAGTAATTGGGATCGGAATCGATTCCTACGATTCCTTGCTTTCAATAATCGGGAACCTAGCCGCCCAGCTCTACTTTGTGCGCTCAGTCTTGTGGTGAAGGTAAAAAACGACAAAATGGCGGGCTCTGCCAATGTCTGGAGATTGTCTCTTTCTCCATTCATCTTTATGGGAATATAATATTGTCTGTGGCACAGAGATATTTGTTAAAGTAGACGAGAATCGAGAGAGAGACAGTCAGAGGGAGAGACAGAGAGAGAGGGAGAGAGGGAGAGAGGGAGAGTGAGGGAGAGGGAGAGAGGGAGAGTGAGAGAGAGAGAGAGAGGGGAAGAGAGCGAGTGAGAGAGAGGGAGAGAGAGGGAGAGAGAGAGAGAGAGAGAGAGAGGGGGAGAGAGAGAGCGAGAAAGAGAGGAGGATGGAGAGTAAAAGAAAGAAAGAAAGCGACAGACAGACAGAAAGATAGAGAAAGAGAGAGACAAAAAGAAAGACATAGAGAAAGAAAGAGAGTGAGAGAGAAAGAGAGAGAAGAATGATGATTTTCGTCGTGCACACAGACATTCTGGTGAGAAAATATTTCTGAAAACAACTTCAAAAACTGATCGTCCAGGTCTTAGACTTTGTCTCAAGTAAATTCATAGTTCTGCCATTAAAACATCACAAGCTTGAATCCTTAATAGGATCACAATATTATATCTTACATTTCGAACAATCACGTCGTGTTACCTAGACTAAACACCTCTTTCAACACAGTGAGGTTATTAATAATAATAAAAAACAGCATTTGTATAGCGCATCCCACTCGAAAGCAAGCTCTAAGCGCTTTACACTATATTATTACCCAAGCAGACCATAGAACACTCAGAAACATTCTCAGCTTCCCGGGAAGCATACAGTGAAAGCAGCTGGTCAAGCGCTCAAACACTAACAAACTGTCAAGATCTTTCACAGTTTATTATTAAAAGATTTTTCGTCTCCTCCAATAGGATAGACCCAAAAGGGTTCAACTAAAGCCTAGTGGTAAGGTTCTCAGATTTGCAACCGTATGGTCGTGGGTTCATCATCATCATCATCATCATCATCATCATCATCATCATCATCATCATCATCATCATCATCATCATCATCATCATCATCATCATCATCATCATCATCATCATCAGTATTATTTTTATTTTTATTATTATTATTATTATTATTATTATTATTATTATTATTATTATTATTATTATTATTATTATTATTATTAGCACTATACTGACGAGCAAAAGAAAGTGGGCACCCTACGTTCTGTGCATTATTTCCGTTCTGTACCGTAGTAATTTCGTATTGCCAATAGATTTTGAAAGGCTTGCCATTTTTTTAATAAGGGCAGACAAAGAAAACTAAGAAAAACGATCAAAAACACACCTTTTATTAGAAATTCATAACACCGATTCGAATGTTCAAAATCCCAGAATTAGTAACGGGTGAAACTCCCACCAACGTTGATGACTACAGTACATCTCTGCCTCATTTATTGCACAAGTCGTTGGATAAATTGCTGGAGAATATAATTCCAAGCATTCGTTAATGATTGTTCCCGTTGTGGGATCGTTGTTGGGGGTGGCCGAAGGCTGGGAATTTCCTTGTATATCTAGTCCCAGAGGTGCTCAATCACGTTTAAAGCTGGGGATAATACTGGCAACGGTGTTAGAACACGAACGTCATTTTTGTTGTAAGAATCTCTAGGTAACAAAGGCACGGTGTGCTGGTGCAATGTCCTGCTGGCTGGCACACGTTGTTGTTCCTGTGGCGAGCCTGAAACGGCAGAAGGTGTGGATAGAGAACGTCTTTGATGAATCTCCGGGCAGTCAGATTACCGTCGATAATGACTAGATCGAATTCATCAGTACTGGTTATGGATTCCCTTACCATAATGTTACGTTTGTCAGCACCAGCACTGACACACTGAGGTAAATAGCGTTCATGACGTCTCCGGTAGGCTTTCTGCCTTCCATAGTGGCAATCCAAAAGAAATTTGGACTCAGAAAACATCACTCTGTTCCACTGGCGGTTTAGCCATCGTCGGTGCTGACGTGCCCAGTGGAGTCTGGCATGACAGTGTCTTTGGAAGAGACGAGTGCGTCGAGCTGGGTGTCGGGCAACGATTCCGTGGGCTTTCAAGCGTCGACGAACGGTGAAGCGACTCATTGGTCTGAGCCCAGGCCAATCTCTGGCAGTTTTAGAAGCTGTTTGAAACCGATCCCGCAATTGTGGAACTCTGATCCGATTGTCTTCAACAGCAGTAGTGACACGAGGACGACCAGGCCTTGGAGTGTCACTAACCGAACCACTTGCTTGGAAGTGTATCCTTAGCTTTTGGATCGTATCTCTCTCAACATTGAAAGCTCTAGCGACAGCAGAAACCGTCGCATTAGCTCTCAGCATGCCAAGAGCTTCAAGATGTTGCGCATCACTGAGACGAGGCATCGTATAAAAAAAATTGAAAAGAACAAACCCAAAATAGTTAACGGCCTTTTCTCTGACACACGTTGAAATGTGTAACGAATAAAGAATAAAAGTAAAGGCATTGTAAACTTTCAAGAGAAAACGAGAAAACATGTTTTTGGCCGAATATGTTGTAACCACTTTTTACAACAACAAAATAAACAAATGTTGTTCTGACTGACTTTCTAAAGTGACTCAAGCTCAGCATGTCAATCACCAAGTCAAAATTTGCAAGACTACTCATACAGCACCGATTTGAAAACTGCCCACTTTCTTTGGTCGCCAGTATATTGTTATCATTTTATTATTATTATTAATTAATTCTCTCTACAACCACTCGAATTCACAACGCCCTGTTTAGGACTCGAGCTTGATACCGACAGAGCATGCAATGTGCATCAAACAATAAAGATGACATTCTGAAAAATGACAAAACAACAAGTAAAGGTTTTAGCAAAGCTTGACAGGACTGCTGAGCTCAACATGGAAACTGTCACGACCTGCTGATTTCATGTTTGGTGGGGTGGCTTTTAGACAGTTGGACACTTTTTAAATCAGGGCAAACTGTCTCGTAACACACACACACACACACACACACACACACACACACACACACTCACACACACACACACACACACACTCTCTCTCTCTCTCTCTCTCTCTCTCTCTCCTTCTCTCTCTTTTTCTCTCTCTCACTCTTTCACACACACACACACATACACACACACACACACACAGACAAACACATATGCGCTCACACACTAACACATACATACACACATACACATACACACGCAAACACAATTACACACACGCTTTCTTCAATTATAAATCAAACACATCCAGAGACAAATCACACACACACACACACACACACACACACACACACACACACACACACACACACACACACACTGGCTTTTCCCCAGAAACACCCCCCACCCCCATCCCCATCCCCCGTATTTCGAAAATCATCAACACCTCGGCAGTGTGCTCAATATGTCTGTCTGTCGTTTATCCTTCAAGCATCCATCCATACTGCCTCTCCTCATCTCGACAGACACACATTATTGTCAAACCAGTTATTCCATTTGTCTGTCTGCAAAGCTCGGAAAGCCAAGTCCTCGTTCCAAGAGAGTACATCACCGAAAGTTTTAGTTTTAGCTAGAGTTTAACGGCACTTGCAACACACATGGGTCATATAAGTGCAGAGAATCAGCGGTGTTATCAGAGCGTAATACACAAAGAAAAGAAGGAGGCGAGATAAGAACGATAGATGCTTGATAGAAAAGAAAGAGGAAATATAAGAACTATGGATGCTTAGTATGAAAGAAGCAGGAGAGATAAGGACGATATATGCTTGAAAGAAAAGAAGGAGAAGAGATTACGGTCATAGAATGTTTGATGGGAAAGAAGGAGGGGAGATAAGGACAACAGATGCTTGATCGAACAGAAGGAGCAAATCACACCAGAGCACCATCTAATCAGCTACCATCAGATAAAGACATTACTCACTTGGATAAAATGCTTACAGTTATTCATCAATGTCGTATGCCAAAATACGAGGTTTACAGGGAAGATAAACCTGTTCTATTTCTTATAAGGAATCATCCTCATGCAACACATTTAATAGCTCTTAAACCCATTACAGTTAACATTGAATGAGGATTGGTGAGACAGGGCAAATCAACGCACAACACCAAACTATGCAACATACTTCATTTTCATTTTTAAAAAATAAAAACTTTAAGATATTTTTTTTTCAAATAATGATTTCGACATAAAAGGTCTACGACAAAGTTGAATGCCTGCAATGGTATGTGTCGGCCCCAAACTATAGGACGGCCAATAGTGGACCCGATCAGAGCGACAGGTCTATTTTATATTCGCAGGGCATTATCCTACTTTCTTATTTTGAAACTATTTATTATTATTATAATAATTATTATTACTAT
>NW_004797501.1:221057-224790 GCF_000002075.1 Aplysia californica
TTATTATTATTATTATTATCATTATTATTATTCACGCTTTTCCACAAACAATTGAAAGTATAGCGCTACCCACCCATGGAGCGTACCAATTTAAAGCTGCCTAAATTCTGCATCATCTGACACATTAATAATCCATTTATCTTGAGGGACACCCGAGATATTATTGTTACATAGAATTGACCATAAAAATCAGGCTTGGCAAAATTGTGCAAAATCAAAGAAACGTAAAATTGTCTGCGCGCGTGTATTGAGGAGTATCAGTATTGACAGAATGGGCATACTTTGCATTTCCAATTACTGGACAATTTTCTCTCAGCAATAAAAAATGTATTATTACGATATTTTGTCACGATAGTTTTAAATAAAACGAAAAAAGAGAGCAATCACAAATACCACGCAAAGATTGGACTTTACATTAAATGTGCTCATTGTTATTTAACTTAAGAGCCATTGGTTTTGTGTAGTGCACGAACCCTTTAGGCGTCGATTTTATTAAATTTTGGACATAATCATTTGTGATTTGTTCCCAAATGTCACAGAGAGTGGATAACAATGAGTCTAATTTGGGAGCAAAATCGCTTTCCTGTAGCTACTCTCTCATGGAACTTCACATACATGTAGAATTCATGTCAGAGCTACTTACCTGGAATATTAATCCAACTTTGATTTAATATAGTTTCCAAGAGGTGTCTAGTGGCATTGGCACTCTGAGAAAGTGCCTTTTTATACATGGAAATGTCAACTTAAATGAAACCATGACGAAATTAAGGGTAAGACATGACGTTCCAGCACTTGCACGATGTATTACACTAAACCAAGCCATCCGGTGATTCTCACGAAAGTGGTTTTGTTCATTCTACCCCAGACCACACAAACCCATGGGGTTTCACATGCAAAAAAAAAGTTGTATGCTCCGGATGAATCCAATAATTCCAAAACAAAAACAAAATTATTCTACAGATCCCATGTATTGTTAAGTCCAGGATTTGCGTGGTATTTGTAACTGCTCTGTTTTCCAATCTGTTTGAAAATATCATATAAAGATGCTGTTCATGGCAGAGACAATAATATTCTCGTGTCATTTAATATTTAATACCTACTCATTCCCCCAATGTTGATGCTCATCAAAATACACGCGGAGACAACTTTTACGTTTCCTTGATTTTGCACAATTTGCCAAGTCTGCTTTTTTTAAAAGGTCAATTTTGAGTGATGTTATCTCGGGTGTTTCTTAACATAAATTATGGATTATCAACGTGTCAGATGATGTAGAATATATTAAGATTTTAATTGGTATGCTGCATGGGTGGATAGTGCAAGACTTTAAGACGATGATAGGGCGAATACATTCAATTTTCTTTTGGACGCCACTGTGTTAGGTTGATCTGTGCTTCTGCAGTCTGCCCAAAGCCCAGACAAACCCTCAACAACCTCAATGTCTGCTCTCTACACCACCATGGGTGAAGGCTGATTTGTTTGAAAGGGTAATCAAAATGAAATAAAGAACCAGGCAGAAATGAGGCCCCACACGAAAAACGTTCACACAATAGGAACATACATAATGTAATTAGCAAAACTTCTTATTCAAGCGCCTTCACTGAGTTGTGAGTGGAAACAAATCCTGAATTCATATATTGTTGTATGTTCACCCGCTAAAATAATCGAGAAAAAAAATCGTATTTCTTTGGGTAAAAGGTATGGTATAACTTTTAAACGCACGGTTGCAATAATGGTCTGTAGATTGTTCAAGGATAAGCTTAACTAAAGATGTAAATGTATAAAGAGAAGGCAAAGAAGCAGAGATAACAATTCTAGAAAGTATGTATAAGCAATTCGTTTTCAAATGTGGCTGTCTTTTTCTAGGCTAGATTTTCGTGGCCAGAAAATCATAACAGTGACCTGATTTTAGAGCGGTAAAAAGTCCTCACGGCAGCCACGAGATTATTGGGAGTTAGTCCCCTCTCACCGTTCTGAGATAGACTTGACCAATCCAATAGTCAGTCAAGATAATCAGTGCGTGTGACTGCTTATGAAAGTGGCCCGAAAGGGGTAAACATGGTATTTTTATGCAATCAAAGTTTTGAGTGTTGTGCACACACCTAAAATTTAAATCATTTAAATCTATACGGCTTTCCTCTATGGTTGTATTGGGCGGCGACAATGTTTTAAAATTATGGAAGGGAATCTGTGAATATTTGATTATGTACACGCTTCGCCTGTGTAATGTAACACCACATATACATGTATAATCACAAACTCCGGAAATTCCAACAGTGCAAATAAGCGCTTCCTGCTTTCTCGTATAAAAACCAAATAATCGATTCTCAGTTAGCAAACGGATGGCCAAATAAATCTCATGAACTTGGAAACATTTCTTTAAAAAACCAATGGAGCTAAAGATAGAGATGAGATAAAGAGAACAGACAGAGGCAAAGGAAGCAATATGGCCCTTTTTATATCCACATGATTCAATTGTGGAAGTGCTCTCTCTCTCCCTTTCCTTCTGGTCATCTCTGCCCCCCTCTCTATCTCCTCTCTCTCTCTCTCTTTCTCTCTCTCTCTCTCTCTCTCTCTCTCTCTCTCTCTCTCCCCCTCCTCCCCTCTTCACCCCCCCCAAACACACACAGCAGTGTCCCTGCAATATGCCAACACAACAAGAAGATCGCTGACCCGGCGATGTCAACCCACACATTCCTGAGGTCAAAAAGCGCTCTTGTGTTGTTTTAGTTTCAGCAACAGATTTACGGCACTTGCAACACAAATAGGTCATATTTTGGGTTTTAGTTTTAGCAAGAATGTTTGATAAATTTTACAGCATTTGCAAACAAATAATCATAATATTATTACTAGTTTTAGTTTTAGTACGAGTTATACAGTACTTGCACAACAAATATGTCATATAAATGATGAAGACTAAATCTAGAGGTGTTAGAAGGGAGTAACAAATACAAAAAAAGGAGGAGGAGAGATAAAGATTATAGATGTTTGATAGGAAAGAAGGAGCAAACCACACCAGATAACTGCGCTCAACAGCAAGCTCTATGCGCTTCATAATCTATACTACATTATTACCCCAGCAGACCAGAGAGCATTCTTAAACAACGTCAACTTCCTGGGAAGCATACAGTGCAAGCAGCCATTTACAGGCGCTCAAACACTAACATACAAGATCTTTCGCTGTCTATGGCCGGGTACACATTCCCACCAGGGTGAAGTGAGGTTTAGATTTAGTAAACGTTTTACCGCACTTGCAACACAATACGGTCATATTATGAGCCGAAGATTAGAGGTGTTTACAAGAGAGTAACAAACAAACACAAAACAGTAGGAGGGGAAATAAAGACGACAGATAGATGTTTGATAGGAAAGAAGAAACAGCAAACCACACCAGATCACCCGCCAACCACCCACGGCGAGAAGAAAGTAGGGAGTTTAATTGCAACTTGGCCAACCTCCATTGAGAAATAAAACTTCCTAGAATCTAAATTTATACCCGTTTTTAAAAAGCGTCGGGGTGACCAATGTTGAGCGAAGGAGGAAATGACAACACAGCTTTCTTCGACGAAGGACAAAATGGTCATGAACAAGACAACACATTTAAACCACAACAGTGAGCGATGAATCACTTCCCGGGGTTGCTACAATGGCATTGTGTCACTGTGTGTGTGTGTGAGTGTGTGTGTGTGAGTGTGTGTGTGTGAGTGTGTGTGTGTGAGTGTGTGTGTGTGAGTGT
>NW_004797501.1:225101-227574 GCF_000002075.1 Aplysia californica
GTTTTACACGAGAGACGTGAGGACAATTAAGCCTGCATCATAGAGCGTACACGTTTTACACGAGAGACGTGAGGACAATTAAGCCTGCATCATAGAGCGTACATGTTTTACACGAGAGACGTGAGGACAATTAAGCCTGCATCATAGAGCGTACATGTTTTACACGAGAGACTTCCGCGGTAAAACAGCATGAGTTATAAATGGCACGCATATCAGTAACGTTTCAAGAAAAACTTTTTCTGTCGTTGAACAATTTACATAACAAACTAGAATGTTCTGTACAAACAGCTTTTGTTGTGAGTCAAGCGTTGTAGATTGTTGCCATTAGATTTGATTAAGAAGGGAAGTTGGAATCACTTCCAAAGTGCCGATAATATGTTGGGCCTGTTCTACCGCCATACCAATAAACGTTTCAAAACTACCGGATTTGCGATAGGTGCATGGCGTTCTTTACAGGTAGTAAAGTACGCTATGGATAGGTGCCGAAACTAAATGGGGAATAAAAGCCCGTTCTGCAGTGTTTTCAACCTTCCCTGTTTGTACTGAAAGCCGTTCTTGCCGCATCATCATAATATCAACAACATGGGTTAAATAATAATTTTTTTTTTAAAGAAGACGAAAAGAGAGACATTATTGATTATCGGCATTCGGTAGCCAAGACTCTGTACCTGCCTCCGTTATATCTCGGATATTTACGATAACTCAGATTGAGCATTTCGCACTCTCGACCTTTTTCCCTTTGTGCGGTTCGGTCGGCAATAGATTTTAGAGTGCAAATTGGTTAAAATCTGGTTACTCACGATAGCCAATCTTCCTACTTCCTATCGTTCATCCATTCTTTCAGTCTACCTTCGGGGCTTTGCTAAGTTTAGAAAATCTGTGCTTTAATCAAGAAAGTTGAAAGAAAATCAATATCAGAACAAAACTTTCTCAAAACTATAAAATAGATTCTGAATTTGTCAACACCGGTATGAGGATTCTACGGCAGCAGGATTAGGACTCAGTGGGAGAAACTGAAGTTAAAATAAAAAAAATAAAAAATAAGTGAAAGTGCTGCACTGAGGTTTAAATTGATATTCGACAATTGAACGAATTGAAGCTGGAGGATGCATTAAATTTCTGTACAGGCTTGTTGATTGTATCTTTAGGATTGATGTTTCCGCATTTGCTTAGCTTACTGTCAATGGTGCGATGACAAATTGAATAGAGGCTATGAAAAAATGTCATTTTCAACTCCAGGAAAGCTCTAAATTTATGTGTAGGTAGGAAAGCTTTAAATTTCAATGTGGATAATTTCAATGTGGATAAATTCAACGTGGACCTTGCTGGAGGAAAAAAAAAAAGAAATATTTTCCTGGTGCATATGAACTTGGTCTGCTTGACGCAATATTGGAGGATACGATCTGGAAACTAAGTTTTATTATTAGAACACTGTGCTTTTTAAAGTTTTTGTACACGTTTTACGGCGCTCGCAACTGCATAAGGTCATCTGAGCGCAAAGGGGTGGATGTCAACAGAGAAGTCCTTACAGGGAATCAGACTTACTCTGCCCACCTCTCTAGCTTCAACAGCACAAAGTCTGCTTCGACTATCACTATGAAGGCACCCCGGAAATAGTGGGTCACAAGAGAGTGACAAACATACAAAAGAAGTAGAGAAAAGTGACAATAGTAAGGATTAGGAAAGAAAAAGCAGCAGTTCCCTGTTGTAGATCAGGCACAGTTATGAACGTGACATTGATGAATCAACCCATTTACAATTCTATTGTGCTTGAACGAGGAATGTCCCCCCTTTTGGGAATGGCCTAAAGACACTTCACCCAGTGGCACCCCTATATTTGATGCCTATACATCACGATAGCTTGTTTCTGATTAAAACTGGTTATATTATTTAGCATTTTTGAAAATATATATATATAAAATTTACTACTTCGTCATGATGCAGTGATTGTCATATTTTCAGCATCATTGCACATCTCACCCACACTCTCACAGTTCTTCCAGCTCCGGCTCTCAGTACATGCTCTCTTCCACTGTCACTTTTTGCTCTGCCGTGAACCTAGCTATAAAGTTATTCTTTATAATAATATTATTCAAAGAAGTTTTGTCTTGCATACTTTTTAAAATCCGTGAATGCTGAAACCCAAACGTCATGGTTTTGACAGTTGATGTTCTAGCCACTTTTCACAGGCCCTAATCAGGGTTCATTAATTTACAAAAATAGGGCAAAACTTGATCTAGTTAAAATTGTCTGCCATACCAATGTCACACTGGGATTATCAGTACCCTATTGGTATGCTACTGTAAGAAAATATGCTCTGATGCAGTTCTTTTGGAACAGGCCATACTGACTGATGGGTGTCAGAACGACAGTCCTTTTATGCTTTAAATATTTATTATGTATTTTTTTAAAACGCGTTTCGTTTTATAAACGCTGTTCACCTTCACTTATGCACACTCAACAGACCCCCTCC
>NW_004797501.1:228033-229952 GCF_000002075.1 Aplysia californica
TAATGATAATAATAATAATAATTCTTCCCCTCCTCCTCCCAACTATGTCTCAGATAGTACTCAACGCACCCTCCACCAACCATCAGTAACATTTTCAATATAATAGCATATCAGATCTCTCGGTCTCATAGCCATACCGTCTTCGTCCAAACGTCATAGAGCACATTAAAATCATTAAGGAGAAAGTCTACATCAATATCTTATTTCCGAGTACAGCTTACCCCAATCACCTCTCACTCACCCATCACTCTACTCACCTCTCACTCACCCATCACTCTACTCACCCCTCACCCTACTCACCCCTCATCCTCACCCCTCACTCTACTCACCCCTCATCCTCACCCCTCACTCCCCCCTCCCCAGCCACCCTCCCATATGGTCCACAGACTCATCAAGATGGCTGGAGCACGTGTTGTGGTGGGCCTGAGGCTGAATATAGCAGAGTGTGGAGGGCGAGAGAGGGAAGGAGGAGGGAGAGCGAAAGAGAGAGAGAGAGAGAGAGACAGAGAGAGAGAGACAGAGACAGAGAGAGACAGAGAGAGACAGAGAGCGAGAGAGAGGGAGAGACAGAGAGAGAGGGGGGAGGGTAAAAGGAGAGAGAGAAGGAGAGAAAGGAGGGGGGTGGAGAGGGAGAGAGGACGAGCAAGACAGTGATAGTTTGATATATAAAGATAGATGGATAGATAGATAGATAGATAGATAGATAGATAGATAGATAGATAGATAGATAGATAGATAGATAGACAAAGAGGTAGATACATAGATAAATAGACATTAACACAGCAAGCATACAACCCATTATACATTTTTCCTAGCTTTATGTAATGGCCACAGTTCAATAAATCAGGAAGTCATTTCCTTTCTGGTGCATTCCTATGCACAGCCAATGAATGAACGCCTAGAAGTCTAACTTTTATGAAGTCAGATTATACAATATTCAGTCAGCAGGCTTTCATAGATTTACATTCCTAGACGGCTCGTTGTCATTCCCGCCGACTTCGATCTCCACCATAAATGGTTTACATTATTATTATTGCTGTAAAACTCTGCTCTCCATTAAAATATTATGCTCAGAACCAAATGAAAGGCAAACTATCAGTCTCGCTATAGGCCATTGCTTGAGGCACACGTTCCTCTTCAACCCGTCAAGATATGGCTCTCATTAAGTCATATGTGTGTGATCTAGTACGCTCTACAATGTAAGTTAGTAGAGGTTTTACAGCGCCCTCTACTGCATAAGGTCATATGAGCACCAAGGAGTGGAAGTCAACAGAGAATTCCAAACGGGGAATCAGGCTTACTATGCTCACCTCTCTAATAACTTCAACAGCACAAAGTCTGCTTCGATTATCAAGGCACCCAGGAAATAGCGGGTCATAATAGAGTGATAAACATACAAAAGAAGTAGAGGGAAAATGACGATAGTAAGGATGATGAAAGAAAAAGCAGCAGTTCCCTGTTGCAGTTCCGGCACAGTTATAAGCATGAAATGATGAATCAGACCATTTACAATTCTACTGTGCAACAGAACATGGTAATGTTCCCTTTGGGAATGGCCTAAGGGCACTTCAGTCCGTAGTACCGACCTGGGGTGGGGAGGGGGGGGGTAGCTCTGCCCTCTACAATGAACCTGAATACGTCAAAGTGCATAATCTAGCATATTTTAATAAAAATCATTGGTACTTGCATAAAACTCTCATTTAGATTGCAGCAGAGCCTTTAAAAAAAAATTCAAATAGGACGTAAAAATTCCTACCAATGATGAAGATTTAACTCCTTAAAAAATCGGACATGAGTGGGAGGGGGACGGGTTGAGAGGGGGGAGGAGGGCTGGTTGTCATGACATTTACAGGAATCTGTCCTATATACCGATGTGCATACATTAAACAGTAATGCAAGCCCTTTGAGGAGTGACACAG
>NW_004797501.1:230381-232444 GCF_000002075.1 Aplysia californica
CCCCCCCCCCCAAAGAAAACCCCCCAAACAAAACAAACAAACAAACAAACAAACAAACAAACAAACAAACAACAACAACAACAACAAAAACAAATAAACAAAAACTATAGTTGACTTCTAATACGGGGTGCCCACTAGTTTTTGTTTGTACTTTTTAGAGGGGAAGGAGGGGGGAAAGTGTTTAAAAACATAAACAAAAACAAAACAAAAACCCCCTAAAAACAACGTCAAGAAAAGATATCCACGGCAACAAGACTGTGACCAGGAGTTAGTCAGACACGAGGAACAATTGTTGTACAGCTTTAACACCTCTGCCATTTTAGAAATAGTGTTATCTAAGAGGTGGGAATTCCGAATGAAACGGCTATCTCCGATAGGACTAAGCTAAATGGACAGAGAACCCTTTGTTTCAGTAGAAGTTTAACCGTGCTTGCAACTGCATAAGTTCATCTGAGCGCATAGGGGTGGATGTCAACAGAGAAGTCCTTGCAGGGAATCAGACTTACTCTGCTTACCTCTGTAGCTTCAACAGTACAAAGTCTGCTTTGACTATGAATGCATCCCGGAAATAGCATGTCACAAAAGTGGGACAAAAAAAAAAGAAGAAGTAGAGGACAAATGACGATAGTACGTATTAGGAAAGAAAAAGCAGCAGTTCCCCCTATATTGTTTCGCCACAGTGTGAGCATGACATTGATAAATCAGCCAATTTACAATTCTATTGTGAATAAGAATATGTCAAGGTTCCCCCCTTTGGGAATGGTTTAAAGACACTTCAGTCAGTAGCACCGCCCGTGGGGGGGGGGGGGGGGTTTACAGAGGACCCCTCCCCCCCAAAAAAAAGACCCAAAACAACGCAAGCTTTGAACGCCCCATTGCGGATTGGAACCAGGTCACCCTCTCTATAGTCCAGAAGCCCGATAGCAACTGCACCCAACCCAGAGATGTTGATGTAACAAAGCTAGTAAATGTAGGATATCATTATAATGGGCCTATTGCATATATATAATGTAGGTGAAGGCAGGAGGAACAGCCTGCGTAACCCCACCAGACACTGTAACAGCCAACTGATGATGGAGACAATCAGCCTGCTCACACTGAAATAGACACGTATGAAGATGGGCGAGGAAGCACGGGGCATCTCGTCATCCTAAGACCCCAGCTCTACTTTCAAGTATTCAATAAATATTCAAGTTTTGCATATAATATAGTCATATTTGCACCGAGTCGTATTACGGGTAAGAAAATGGATTTACGATTGAAAGAAACATTAAAAGGAAGAGATAATACAATAAAACGGGTCTTTTTGCACTGATAAAAGAGTTCAGGTCCAATTCTCAATAATTGCGGTAAGATACAGTTGAAAAAAACAAAAACAAAAGAACCCCACAAAAAAGTATTAAAAAACACCACGAAATAAGCTGACTACAGAAATCAATGTCAGGCTAAACCATCGTTAAAAGCTCGTTATTAGCCACGCCCACCCCGGGTTTGCAGAATCTCAGCACAATGCATTTCCTCATTACAGTCCGGTGGAGCAGCAGTTTATGGTAATCACACAGCATTCTATCGGGGCGCGGGACGCCACTGGCTATTCTCACTGTTGATTAAAATTATTTCACTTGTTCTGGGGGCATCTGGGAGTATGTGCCAGCGAACGGGCACAGGGTAATCACATTAACTATGGACAGGGACAGAGGGGTGGTTGCCAGATCAAGCCTTTTTTTGGGGTGGTGAGATCAAATTGTGAATTGTGCGCACGGTATAATGATGCCACAAAAAGAGGCAATTGAAGGACTGGAAAGTGATTCTTTTCGAAGGTCGTTCCTTTAATAAGCTTCATAAATACAGAAAGGCACACGCAAACACATTACGTAGGCCTACGCGCACGCACACTCACGCACGCGTGCGCGCTTACATACACACACACACACACACACACACACACACACACACACAGACACACATAGGCACACACATAAATAATATACACATACACACACATACACACAAATAAACACACATAATTATATTATAGATATTATATTACACAAACACACACA
>NW_004797501.1:233176-234565 GCF_000002075.1 Aplysia californica
AGAGAGAGAGAGAGAGAGAGAGAGAGAGAGAGGAGGGAGAGAAAGAGAGAGAGTGTATGTGAGAGAGAGAGAGGCCGGGAGAGAGAGAAAGAGAGAGAGAGAGAGAGAGAGAGAGAGAGAGAGAGAGAGAGAGAGAGAGTAAGGGAGGGAGAGAGGCGTAAAAGGGTGGTAGAGCTTGAGTTTCATTTTTGCTGGTTTTGTTTTTACTTCTCTACACGTTGAGCTAGCTTTCATCCTATATGAATGTGTGAGATTGAGAGCGATAATTTGACATTTCCAGCAGATTAATGAGATCTTTCTTTCCTTAGCTTTTACTTTTACGTTTTACAATAAACTTTTCCTTCGGTTCACCCAGTAAGAAATGTAGCTGGTGCATTGTCTTTAACTCAAATGTCCTGTGTACTCAGTACCCCCGTCAAATTTACGGGCTCTAGTGTCCTAATGGACATGCAGACTGGCCATAATTGACATGTACGCTGACCAGTCATCTTCTCCCGCGCGGGAAATGAAAAGCAATCTTAGCGGCTGGGGTAAGATGGAGGTTTGTGTGCATGAGAGCACGCGATGATCGTAAACTTTGCTCACAGCAGACTTAGATTCCACTCTATAGATCATGTGATGCTCACTCGCAACAGAGAATCCGTTATGTAGATCATGGGATATTAATTTGCTCACAACCGATTTTCCTTTGTAGATCACGTGGTGTTTGCTCACAACAGATTTACCTGTCTGTAGATCATGTAATGTTTGCTCACAACAGATTCAGATTCTGCTCTGTATATCATATATTGTGATGCTCGCCCACAAGAGATGTACCTTCTGTAGATCATGTGATGTTTGCCCCGTGGCCACCAGAAAAGGAAGACAAGTAGTATAATATTACTACTGTTAGAAAAGCATTTCAATATAAAAGAGGAACATAAAATTTGACACAAATACAACATCTCTCCAGTTCCATACGGGAATTTTTCACATTTTTATAACAGTTATAAAAGGGTATTCGAGCATAGATTCTGTTTTAAATCATCAGCAATGCACGTTGTGTTCATTTCGACAGAAATCTTAAGTTTTATCAAAATAATATCAAGAGACATTCCTGGTTATCTCATTTCTTCACGAATTTTTGAAAGTAATATAAACATAGCATTCGCGAATAGATTTTAAAAAATCAGCAGCAATGCATTATATTTTCATTTTAACAAAAACCTTACCTTCAATCAAAATAATATCCCGAGATATTCCTGGCTTTTATATGATTCAGCCTGGGTTTTTTTTTAATTTCTTTGTCCTGACTTGAACCCTACAGTTTCCAACCCAGCAGCAAATACAAAACAGCAACACGCACCCAATCGTGGAATGGGTAAGTATATTATAATATTATATAATATA
>NW_004797501.1:235622-240720 GCF_000002075.1 Aplysia californica
ACTCTCTCGCTTTTCTTTCTCTCTCTCTCTCTCTCTCTCTCTCTCTCTCTCTCTCTCTCTCTCACACACACACACACACACACACACACAAACGTGTTTGTGGAGGCTCAAAAGAAGACAAAAACACCATACACCATTGACCAAAACACCATTCACCATTTACCAAAACACCATTCACCATTGACCAAAACACCATTCACCATTTACCAAAACACCATTCACCATTGACAAAAAACACCATTCACCATTGACAAAAAACACCATTCACCAAAATACAATTCACCAAAACACCATTCTCGCGACAGCCGAGCGCCCCTGCAACATTAGCCGTTTGTCCTTCATGTGTGGGTGGTTAGCGGGTGCTCTTGTGTGGTTTGCTCCTTCTTTCCTATAAAAAATATATATTCTCTATCTCCCCCTCCTTCTCTTTTGAGTCTGTTACCCTCTTGTAACACCTCTAATCTTCGGCACTTATATGACCTTATTGTGTTGCAAGTGCCGTCAAACTCTTACTAATTTTTTTTTAAAATTCCTGACAGTCAAATGGTGCGCTCCACGCCATGGTGAACAGGGATTATCTGACCACTGCCCAGTCTTGGATATTTTCTACCTCAGTATTACAAAGTTCTATCTGACATGTTTGGCCGTTTAAGGTTACTAAAACAATGATTCCAAAAACCAAATGTTCTGTCTACTCTATCAAAATCATAAGAATATTCGGAGTCGTTATCATGTTATTCAAAGATTTGCATTCGAAAAAGCTTGACTTGTGAAAAAAAAATCGCTGACGTCAAATTTCTCCAAACTAAGCACTGAGCAGATAAAACTTTGTAATTCTGAGGTAGCAAATTGTAATACACCCTTACCCTAGAATTACAAAGCTCTATCTGCCTAGTGCACCGTTTTGAGAAATTTGACGTAATAAATTTTGAGTTTCATAACATGTCAAGCTTTTATTCCAATTCTTTGTATATCTTGATAACGACTCCGAATAATCTTACGGTTTTGATGGAGCAGTAAGTACATTTGGTTTCTGATCTCAAGGTCACAGTTACTCAAATCGGTAAAAAATGTCAGATAAAACGTTGTAATTCTAAGGCCAGTCCCAGAGTGGCTCTGTAGGTCTGACCTGTAGCTCGCCTGGCGCACGCCGTGTGCGTGTCAGCACAGCCGCACTGTGGGTTGGCGCCTGTGTCTCAGCGAGCGCAAGGTACACTCGTGGCGTCTCAGCACAGCCGCACTGTGTGTTGACGTGTGTAGGTGTGCAACTGACGGGTCTGCCTTGCTATATTTAGGTACTGTGTAATCCAAGACCAATTATACCAAGACGGGACACTTCTTTACGCCATGTGCCAAGTGCAGCTCCCCCCCCCCCCCCGCCACACACAAACACACTTGCAGTTGCGCGCAGCGATAGTTTACATTGGTAATGCAAGGCTAGATATAGATTTAGATCTAGAATCTAGAGAAGCACACCTAGATCTAGGCCTAGGCTCAGGCCTACGACAACAGTCGAAACTAGGTCAACCTGTCGATTCGAAGGTTCAAAGTATGATAAAGTACATTTTTGGGTGATTTTGTGGCCAAGTGTTGATGCTAGCATCAATATTTAATAGTAAAGCACTTAATAATACTTACTTCTTGTTGATTTTGATGATCTGTAAAGAGTTTCAGTTGAAAATAAACACGAAGCGAGGCGACACATGTCCGACATTTTTACAACACTGTCGAATAGCACGTCTGACGCATCGCGCAGCTCAGCTGACAAAAAACAGACGACACAGCGACGCTGCTTTAGCACACGATAATGTATACATTCATTTGCACGGTGCGAGCCAGGCGAGCTACAGGTCAGACCTACAGAGCCACTCTGGGACCGGCCTAAGATAGTGACATGTGTATACACAATTGGCAAAATTTCAAACAATATTAATAATTCTTTTCAAGATATATCTCTGAGTGTGTTTGTCTCCTGACGGGTAAAAACACCAAAATAGGAAGAGTCCACAAAGTTTCAGCTGCCAGTCCGTCGAGTCTAATTGTCTGTAAATGCCCACGCTAGTCAGTCCGGCGTCTGTGGTATACCGGTTAGGCATTTCGCCGTCGCACGCAGAAAACACACGAGTAAGGTCAATTCCCGTAAGGAGAGAGGAGCTTGTTATTGAGTATCTCTGTCTGTCTCGGATGGAAGCTGGGACGTTGTATCTCTCTCAGCCCAGGTTTGGTGTTGCTTTCGTGCCGAAAATGGCCAAGACTAAATTGCTTTTAAAATCTTAAAGGAGTACCCTACACAATTTTGAGTGATTTAGTAATCAAGTTAGTTTTCAAATACAGAGAAAAACGGCATGGCGATAATGGACAGTGAAAACTGGATGTTTTTATTAGTTTGTTGTTTTTTTTCTTCGGGGGGGGGGGGGGGTGCCAAACCTTATTCATTGGGATCTCAATCTGATTCTTAACATCGAACATTATAATGTAGGTGTTTCTACGCTCCAATCAACACAATGTAGATCATAATACAAACAGTGGGCTTCCAACCCTGTCTTACTGGGCCAGCTCAGGATGAGAGGAATACAATATCCCAGCAGAAAGACCGAGAACCTGGATAAACATTATCTTCACCCAGGAACCGAACTGGGACCTCCTGTATACGACAGCTAAGAGTCTAACCGCTACCCCACAGACGCCGGGCCATCAGACATCCCTATATCGTCGTGTGTAGTAATCATAATACAAACATAGAACAAACAAATATAAAGGCAATCTCCAATCTCAGCAGTCGTCTAAGAAACCACATTTCTGTTGCTTCCTTTTTATTTTCACTGTCCATAGTAAATAATGAATAAGTGGTATTGACAGCTGGGTAGAACGAAAAAAAACAAACCTATACACACAAAGATAAAATAACGCATGCCTCTTTAGTTCATTTGGCTTCTATTTTTTGTTTCAATTGACATTGATTTTCAACATAAGGATCTTTACAACATGACTTGAACATGTGCACCCACACAGACATAATATTGTTGACATAAGAAATAAACTGCAGGGTAGGAAAAGAATAGTAATACCCAGACATAATATATCATCATCAGCTCAAGACCTACGTTAATATTACGTGACCAGGAATCTCCAGAAAACGACCGCACAAGTCTCCTCACTTCTAAATGCCGCAGTCAATCCATTTCCCATCTCCTTCCCGGCGCACGTACATTTAAATGGTTGGGACTCATTTCCCAGTTCTAGGGCGGAGTTCGGCGGCGGGAATGTGACTGGAATTTGGAAATCGAAACGGAAGACCGCCAGAGAAAGATCTTTGGATATTAATCAATGGCAAAGTTGGTGATATTGAAAACTATCTACTCGGAGACTGCGGGAAAGATAATCTAGATTGTGTTGGTAGTAAGTGGCGGAGATTGTGTTGGTGGTTAGTGGAGGCCCAGACTTTACACACAGTGGATTGATCAATCTGCGGGTCTTTTCGTGGTTATTTGGTGACTATTTGAGTGTGTGTGTGTGTGTGTGTGTGTGTGTGTGTGTGTGTGTTTGTGTGTGTGTGTGTGTGTGAGTGTGGGGGGGGGGAGAGAAAAAGAGAGAGATTGAGAGAGACAGAGAGAGAGAGAGAGAGAGAGAGAGAGAGAGTGAGAGAGAGAGAAAGGGATAGCTGTCGTTAGAATTGAGATGACTTTGATTTTAAACTTTGCAACCAAAATAAACCAAAGGTGAAGAGTCGTTTGCTAACATAGACTTGTGTCATGCATTAAAATACACTGCCACACTCTAACATAACCCCGGTTCACCGTCATGGTGCTCATGATTTGACTCAATTTGAAACAATGTTTGGGCAACGTAGAAAGTTGCACGCACTCTCAACTATACGGACACTGGTAGTGTTTTGTTTGTTGTTTTAGAAAGGTTTACGGCGCTCAAAACTGCATAGAAAGGTCATGTGAGAGCCAGGAGTGGATGTCAAACATTGAAGTCCAAATGGGGAATCAGGCTTACTCTGCTCACATATCTAGCTTCAACAGCACAAAGTCTGCTTCGACTATCAGGACACCCCGGAAATAGTAGTTCATAAGAGAGTAAATAACACAGTACACAAGAAATAGAGGAACATTGATTATAGTACGGATGACGAAAGAAAAGCAGCAGTTCCCCCTATGTTGTTCCGGCACAGTATGCCCATGGCATTGATAAATCAGCCCATTCACAATTCTACTGTGCATAAGAACATGTTAATTTTATACCTCCCCCTTTGGAAATGGCCTAAAGACACATTTTCAGTCAGTAAGTCAGTAGCACTGCCGGGGTGGGTGGGGGTGGGTGGGGGTGGGGGGACTGATGTAACTGGCTCTTCAAGGTGGAAAAACATTGTGAGGAACAGTCTGGACAGGTGCAACATTACATTTTTATATTAATCAAAGGGGGACAAGAAGAAAGAAGAGTTCGAATTTTCTACACACATAATACACCTGTGAACGAAGCAACATTCACCACAACAAACAGATCGTGTGCACGGTCTAGTGAACTTAAAGCTAAGCCACTAACCTGTAAGTATAAGTAAGAGTTTTACGGCACTTGCAACACAATAAGGTCGCATACGTGACAACGATTAGAGGTGTTTCGAGACAGTGACTAACAAAGAAAAGAAGAAGGAGGACAGATAAGGACGAGAATAAATAATACATAGGAAAGAAGAAGCTAATCACACCAGAGCACCTGCCAACCACCCACCAATTGACCTGTGAGATAAGTTAGCCGTAGACGGCTTTGTAGAGATTCCTAAAAGTAAACCCGATGGACCTAAGCCAAAAGATTAATTCTTCGGTAGGGTGCGGCATCTTTGGAAGACAACCTACTCCCTCCGCCCCACATACACACAAATACAACTCCCAGAAACCTTACGTAGACCTTCTTCTTTAGTCTCCATCAGATAAATGTAATTTGTCAAGGCTTCTAAAGCCCGACACCCGCGCTAGGTGTATACTTACAAGTGTTGCTGACAAAACATAAGATTGTAATCATCGAAACGAAGACCACAAACAGCAGAGCCCCCTTCTCTCTCTTCCTCCCCCCCCTCCTCTCTCTCTCTCTCTCT
>NW_004797501.1:241201-243458 GCF_000002075.1 Aplysia californica
CTCTCTCTCTCTCTCTCTCTCTCTCTCTCTCTCTCTCTCTCTCTCTCTCTCGCTCTTCCTGAGAGGACTACAACAGGTGACAAAGACTAAATGAAGTGATTTATTTATAATTCCTTTTTAACGGCGGACATATAAAAGTGGACAAGCTATAGATGGTGGAAAGAGAAAATCTTTCAAGCTTACCCTGAAATGTGGAGACTAGGTCAGGTGGTGTCGCTGTCTCACTAAGAGCAATCAGTAAGTTTATTCAGTGTTTAAGGACATTGGCCCACATCACAGCACACAAAACACTCATTTGATAAATAAAGTTTCCATAATGACTAAGTACAGGTTGCGCACATATCTCTTATCATTAGTCAAACATTGCATATTTCTGTCATTGGGCCGAGTCAGGCTGGGGGGATTAACAATTTCCTTTGAAGGACAAAGTTTGAACAATAGAAAATAAAGTGAAATCATCTTCAATTTCATGAGAGTTACACCTCTCACATAAGGGCAAATTAGTTAATTTCCACCGATAGAGATTGTTATTTAATGGAAGGCTATGGGTTTTTAACAAAGCTATGACTTTTCTGCTCCAATACCGTGGAAGGTTGGTGATATATTCAGCTGTTTCTTGAAACGGAATTGTAAGAGAGAAACCATTATACTTGCGACAGTCTTCTTTTTTTTGTTCTGCCCAGAAGGATCAATAAGTCTCCTTTTTACTTCACTGAGAAAGAGTCTGTACTTCCAACATTTTGAGAAAACCAGGCATATCCAAAACCCAGTGAAAATAATAGGTTTTTAACTTACGTAGCCCAGTTGACTCTGCCCAGTTCACAGGAACAATATAATTGCCTGTAACATTTCTTTGGATATCTGTCATTTCTAAGTGTATAAGTCTGCACCAGAATTTAATGACACAATGCATGTAATCAGAACATAAGTTGGTTCTTCCCACTTCTCTTAGAACTAAACATTTGGGTGTAGTTTTGCCAGACCTAAAAAGGCTTTACAGAACTTTACCTGAACATAATCAATCACGTCCCAATTTTTGGTACCCCAAATTTCAGAGCCATAAAGCAGCATTGGTTTTATCTTTATATCAAAAATGCTTTTTGCTGTTTCGAAATTTAATTCTTGGTAAGAACCGAAAAGCCTTCTTGTTCGAGAAACAATATACTGACTGAAATGTCTTTAGGCCATTCAGAAAGGGGGGGGGGGATATTAACATGTTCTTATGCACAGTAGAATTGTAAATGGGCTGATTTATCAATGAGTTGCTCATACTCTGCCGGAACAACATAGGGAGAACTGCTGCTTTTTCTTCACTCATCTTCACTATCGCCATTTTTGCTCCATTTCTATCGTATGTTATTCACGCTCTAGAGACCCGCTTTTTCTGGGGTGCCTTGATAGTCGAAGCAGAATTTGTGCTGTTGAGGCTAGAGAGATGAGCAGAGTAAGCCTGATTCCCCGTTTGGACTTCTCTGCTGACATCCATCCCTTGGTGCTCATATGACCGTATGCAGTTGCGAGCGCCGTGAAACCTTACAATAACGTTTTTAAAACTCAGATTGAGAAATTTGTAGGCTTTGTTCTTGTACATCATAATTGTAGAATTATTGTGTATGCACCCAGAAGGCGATGTTCGAGATAGAGTTCAACTTCAATAATTTTTTTAATTACTGGATCCAGAATTTTCTTTTGAAATTGGTCACTTTTAAGCCAAAGGAGGCTATCCCGAAAAATTCTGATTTGAGAAAATCGAAGGTAAAAGTTTTTTCCCCTTGTTCGGTTTCTTTAACAAACAAGGAGAGTTTTCTCTATAACAAAACAAGTATAGACATCAACGAAACCAAACTTCTCCTATAGGTAGGGCAATGCCCACTTTTGGGGTAGGTCAAGTTTTCAGGAAACCCCCGAAATCTGGGTTGGCCTGCTTGTCCTTAAAAGCGACCAATTTTGTTCGATCGCTGACCAGCACATAGTGCCATGTAAAGTTACCATCACATAATTTGGCAAATTAATGAATGAGCTAGATCTTTTTTAACAGCTATAGATATTTCCCATTCTATTCCTGTCTATTTCCAATGACTTAATCAATGTTCTCACAAAAGATAACCATAGAAGAGCTTTCTTATTACACTGTCTACATACCCGTTCCAGGGCAGGAGTGAGAGAGATAAAGATTAGAAGAGAGAGACACAGAGAGAGAGAGAGAGAGAGAGAGAGAGAGAAAAACCGAGAGAGAGAGAGAGAGAGAGAGAGACTG
>NW_004797501.1:244149-248729 GCF_000002075.1 Aplysia californica
CCACCGACCAGTCATTGCGAGAGCGTGACCTTGAACCACACAGCGCCAGGCCGACCCCTCCACGAGAGTGGCCTGGCGATCACGTGATCAATTAGTCCAGAGAGACAGACGACAGTACCAGCGCTTACGTCACCTTCAATCCTGCACTACTTTCTCAAGCCCCAGACCTGGCCTTAAATCACAGGCAGTTTTCTTAGAGGATAATACGTGGGTGGTTAAAGGGTGCTCCTGTGGGGCTTGCTCCTCATCTAACATTATATTATTATCGTCCTTAGCTCTCCACCTTCCGTCCTTTTTGTACGTTACTCTTTTTATAGAAGTAGAAGTTTGTCCTTATGCAGTTGTGAGCGCCGTAAAAACTCTACTAAAACTAAACAGAAGTTTGTTTCAAGTATGGTTTATTCTCTCTTACAATTCCATTTCAAGAAACAGCTGAGTATATACAAAATCATGAACCTCCCACGGTATTGGAACAGAAGAGTCATAGCCCTGTTAAAAACTCATAGCCTTCCATTAAATAACAATCTTTATCGGTGGAAATGTATAAATTCACCCTTATGTGAGAGGTAAAACTCTTGAAGTCGAAGATGAATTTAATTTTCACTTAATTTTCTACGATGCAAATTTTGTCAATCGAAGAAAATTGTTTATTCTTCCCAGCCTGACTCGGCCCAGTGACAGAAATATGCAATGTTTGACACATGATACGAGATTATGTGCACAACCTGTACCTTTTCATTGTCGAAACTTTATTTTAAAAATGAGTGTTTTATATGATGTGATGTGGGCCTATGGCATCAGACACTTAGTAAACTTGCTTACTTACTCTATAGTAGTATCAACACCTGTAATTGTCGGCACCTATGTATATGAGATATAGATATACTGCCGTACACTGACAAAACGCCTTTAAAAAATCACAGCAGTTTCGAGATAAAGAGGCTTTTTGTCAGCGTAACCATCTAAAAGTAACGTTCTTCCGAAATTTGAATTCTAATGTATGCAAAAACTAGTCGCAGTTTCCACTTTCACTTTACTTTTTTCCCACACAAGTAGGGTAATTGATCAGGCTTTCGATTTAGCAAATAAAAAAAATGGCCCCCAAAACGAAAAAAGGCATTTTGTCAGCTTACGGCAGTATAGTTCAGCTGCAAGTGCCGTTTGACTATCATTTAAACGAAATAAGGGATACATCAAACAACAAGCCTCTATAGATGGGGCTCTCGTGGCGTAGAGGTTAAGGTGTTGGCCTCACATTCAAAGGTCCGGGTTCGAATCCGTGTAGCGACCGAAACATTTTCTTGTCTAAAATTGTCTCCTTTCACCTCTTTTCCTGCTCTCAAGCAATGTTCTATCGTCTGCTTTCGTCTCCTCTTTCAGCCCCCACCCCCTCACCTCCTTTGCCCCCTCCTCTGGGCTCCTGCTTGACTCTTTCTGCAGCCTTTCTACTACTATGCCTTTGCTCCTTCTTACTGCTGTCTTTCAACCTCACCCCTGATCTTCTGGTAGGAAAGATCAACACCTAGCCTTCTCGGACAAGGGCGAAAAATCTCGGAGGGCCTGTGTGCATGTTGCGCACGTTAAAGAAAATCGATAAGAGTAGGTTTCGGCCGCCAAAATCCAAAGTGCCCTACCAACCTAAAAAGTTTAATGTGTTCCATGCGCTCATATGACCTTATGCAGTTGCTCGCGCCGTAAAACGCTTAACAAAAAAAGCCCCTTATAGAGTCTAGAGTAAACACACGGGTTTGGGGGTACGGGGAAGGGGAGAACTGAGCACAAACAGGGAGATACACAATATACTATGTCGCTGTTAAAGACGCTTGTTTCTTTTTAAAAAGCATATACTAAGACAAGTTGAACTGTGCGTAAAGCCCGAGTCTTCGTTCATTTTTAGTGATTCATGTTTAATTACGCCCCCATCGACGCAATTTAGATCATTTGGTAGCTTTTAAGGACAAGCGGGTTAACCCAGATTTCGGGGGTTTCCAGAAATCTTGACCGTCATCAAAAGCATTGCCCTACATAGATCTATAGGAGAAGTTTGGTTTCATTTGTGTGTATATTATTTTTGGGGTTATAGAGAAAATTCTTCTAGTCTTTTAAAGAGAATGAACAAGGGACGAAAACATTACCTTCGACTTTTTCAAAACAGCATTTTTCGGGATAGCCCCTCTGTGCTACAAAGCAACCATTTAGTGTGTGGGCTTCCAGTTCTACCTCTCAGGGGCAACCAGGGATGAGGGTGTAACAACATCTGAAGCAGGACAGAGATACTCGATGGACATTTCTCCCTACACGAGAATCGAACTCGGGTCTCCTGCTTGCGACAGCGAACCTCCTAACACTACACCACCCTGCTCAGTGGGATGATAGAGGGGAAAGAAAAATAGAGAAAGGCAGAGAAAAACATACACAGAAATAGCCTGAACAATGTTGCAACAAATAAAACAATCGGGAAAAAACGAGCTGATCAGGAAGACAGAGAACAGGAAGGAGTGGGGTCCCATGATCGTCAATGTCTGCCCCAGACCTGACACCTGAAGGAGAAGCACACTTTAACAGACATCTCCCTTGGGGCAGGCACAGATCTGTGAGCGTCTGGGGCGAGCCAACTGATGGCTCTCGTCAGGAGAAGCTACGCGCCAAAGAGGTTATATTTAGTACTAGAGTTTGTGGTAGTGACGTCCCCCACGTAAACGAACGGGGACTGCGTGTCCCCACTCTGGGACGCTGAACCTCAAGAGCAAGGCATGTGCAGTTCAACAGACGGGTGAGTTTGGTTTTTTTTTCTCGAGATTTACGTGGAGGCGTCTCGGCGGTCTCAGGAGGAATTCTGCAAGCTTGCACTGAAATATTGGGACAGGGTGGTGTTTAATATACTAGAGCTCGTAGGGAGCGGGGTGGGGGCTCAGATTGTTCATGTGAATGGGGGAACGCCGGCCATGCCGATGAGGGTAAAAGAAGGCCCCCTGTGTCTGACACGTGTGACGTCACGGCTGCGAGCTCTGGTATTATATATAAACTCTTTGAGGCGAGTCAGCTGATGCGTCTCGCAAGGAGAAGCTCGACGTCCACAGTCAGGCTGGCATTACTGACCTCCTGAAGGTCAAGGCTACCTGTCTCACCCGCACTCACTGCAGGTTGGTGGATCAACAAAGTGTGGGCGGGGCTAAGGAATAAGAATTGGCTGAGCTCACTCAAAGGTTACATGTCCACGGTTCAGGGTAAAGCTTAGATATTAATTGGTCGCTTTTAAGGACAAGCGGACTAACCCAAATTTCTGGGGTTTCCAGAAATATTGACCTACACCAAAAGCATTGCCCTACCTATAGGAGACGTTTGGTTTCATTGGTGTGTATATTTGTTTGGTTATAGAGAATACTCTCCTTGACTTTTAAAGAAACTGAACAAGGGGCAAAATTTACCCTCGATTTTCTCAAAACAGCATTTTTCGGGATGGCCCCCTTGTGCTTAAAAGCGACCAATTGTGAGTGTGTGTGTTTGTAAATGTGAGCGTGTAGTCGCAGAGAGCAAGACATTCCTAACGTTAGCCCAAAGAGCGTGTCAGTTACAGTGTCTGTGGGGGGGGGGTGTCAAGAACGTTCACCCCTTTGTCAGGACGGGCAGTGCATGAGCTCTTTTTAAAAGGGGGGGGGCGGGTCAAAATGATAGGACCATGGGATCGGGCTCGTCCTTTGCTTGTCCCTAAAGACATTTGATTCACTTTGTTTGCTCGTTTGTTTGAGTAAAGAGAAGCACATCGACACAATAGTGGTAATTTAGTGAAAGGAAAAAAGTAAGACAGACAGACAGAAACAACAGAAGGAAAGTAAAGTGGCTGATCAAGAACCAAGCCTGCCAGTGGTGCCCTCGAAACAACCACCAAAAGACATTTGATTGGCTGTTGTACATGGCGACAACAGTGATTGGATAAACAAGCAAGCGCATGTGTTCACTGCCTGCAACTGGAAGCGAACGATTCCTAAACAGTCTAAACGGTTTTAACGGTGATTGTATAGTTAAATTAAAAAAACCAAGAACAACAAGTAGTTAATTTATTAAGAGAGCGGGTTTGGATGAGGGAGGAGGGGAGGCGCTCAAGCTTTTGAGCCGTTCCCAACACCCACCCCACTGGACCTGAGTCCATAGACCCCACAACATCACAATACTCCCAGCAGGTATCTCCGGGGTACACATTATAGTTTTGAGTCTGACCTATATACACTGTCAAGTGGTATAGAGTTGTTCGGAGTAGTAGAACAATAATAATATAATAATAATATATTATCGTCATAATAGAGCTTTGATTAATGCTGGAAACCAAAACTAGATAAGCGTAAACACATGACAGAGAGAGTGAGAGAGAGAGTGAGTGAGGGAGGTAGGGAGAGAGAGTGAGAGAGAGAGTGAGAGAGAAAGAGAGAGAGAGAGAGAGAGAGATAGAGAGAGAGAGAGAGAGATAGAGAGAGAGAGTGAGAGAGAGAGAGAGAAAGAAAGAAGTAATCAGTTCCAGAGAGTAAAACGGTTGTCCAACTCTCGCAGCTGTTTCCACCAAAGACTAATGTCTCAATCACAAA
>NW_004797501.1:248829-252094 GCF_000002075.1 Aplysia californica
CGCCCTCACACCCGCCCCTACAGCCCTCACACCCGTCCCTACAGCCCTCACACCCATCCCTACAGCCCTCACACCCGTCCCTACAGCCCTCACACCCGTTCCTACAGCCCCCACACCCGCACAGCTGGGAGCTCTCTCGCGTGACAAACTGGCGAAACGACTTGGAGAGATAACAATATGTTTGTCCCATTTTTCTCCTTTTTGGGGGGTTCCAGCCCCAGCTCGGTCCGACGTTGTGTCCTTGGGAAAGGCACTTTTCACGAACTTCCCATTTGGAAAGGCACTTTTCACGAACTTCCCACTTGGCTCGGTCCTATCGGAGACGGACGTTAAATTAAGAGGTTCCGCTTCTTAAATAACCTAATTGTGTTGATAGGGCGTTAAACTCATACCATTTTTACCATTTTTTAGTTTCCTTTTTTGGGGGAGAGAGGTGGTAAAATCAATTCAACTACGTGGTGCGATTAGTTCTAAATCCCCCACTAAATATAGTATCAATCTGTTGTACAGAAATAAAGTCGACGGTGAAGGTCACTCGGTCAGAGACATCCGTGAGGTGGTGTCATGACGTAGGTAATCGACAGTCTGTGAGCGGACCCGAGGGTGCTTGGACGATTTGGGGAACGGAACCTTACAGATTGTCTTGTTTCTTCTATTTTCTACAAAGTCCTCTCCACAACCTCCCTCTCCCATCACCGCCTCTTCCCGTCCTCCCTCCCCTCCCCTCCCACCATCCTCCCCCTTCCCACCATTCCCTCACCCTTCCACCACCTCCTCCCTTTCCAATCATCCCCTCCCTTAACCCTCCCACCATCCCCTCCCCTTTTCCATGCCCTTCACCAACGTCATTTTTCAAGAACGAAGCACTGACAAAACACGATCACAAGTGTCCTATTTTCCCCAGGAATAAAAGCTGTATAAAATCGGTCAATAATTTGTTGCGCAACGTATTGTCAAATATTTCCTAAACTGTGTTTTTGTTGCTGTTGTTGTTGTTATCGATCCAGCAACATCTGGGCTCTCGCCCTTCTGTCCAATGCCATGTAGTGATAAGTGCAGGTTTGCTGCAGTTGCTGTAGTGTTCCGTAGAGTGTGTTGTCTATGTTAGGTCTCGGAGGGAGAAGGGTAGCTCTGATGTCATATAGGGCTGTACAGTGGAAAAGGTGATGTTCCACTGTCTCGTAACTGCATAAAGTCATATGAGCGCGCGTGAAACATTAAACATTTTTCAGTTGGTAGGTAGTTTTGAATTTTGCCAGGGTGGTAGCCGAGGCCTGTTTTATTGATTTTAGACCTCCAAGGGTTCTTTAACGTGCGCAACTTGCACACGTGGCCTCCGGAATTTTTGGCCCTTCCAAAAAGATTACGTGTTCGATCTAACCTACTATAAGATCAGGGGAGTGGATGAAAGACAACAGAGAGAAGGAGCCGAGGAGTAGCAGTAGAAAGGCTGCAAAAAGAGTTAGGTGTCCAGAGAAGGGAGCAAAGGGAAGGAGGGAGGGTGCAGAAAGTGGAATGAAAGCAGACGACAGAACATTGTTAGAGAGCAGGAAATAAAGAGAAAAAAAATGTCCGTCATTGTCTGGATTGGAACCCGGAACCGATTGAATGAGAGGCAAACACCAGAACGCCATAACCACAAAACCACCCACGTACAATTTACAAGATGGTAAAACTAAGAAGGGGAGAGAAATGGCCGGATTCTCTTTTAGAACAATCTGGAAGCACCAAGCGTGAAGACTGTACAAGCAAAACACATTTGTGGCTCAATGCGGTGGAATCAGGCGCTCGTCAATTTTTGGGCATGTTGGGTTATTCGTATCATCTTAAAGCTTGTTCATTTGCCTATCTTTCGAAGAAATAAATACCTATCTATCATAAATAGAAGTTAACACAATTTGTGATTAAATGAATTAGCGAGAAAATGGCCTCCAAAGTTTTGTGATTTCCATAGCTTTAGAGTCCTAGGAAACTGAAATTTTACATTTTTGAGCCTAGAATCAACGTTTTTCCAGTAAAACTTACACAAAAATGTGTTTTTTAAACGGGCGTACTCGGTGTTGAGCCAAAAAGAACAATTCCATACAAATTGCCAAACCACCAGAAAATGCCAACATGTATTTCTTACATACTATTTACTTTTTCATCCTCTGTTGCCGTTAAGCTTCGAGGGGGGATGCAGTTTTCTATGGTAGGCCAGCTCTGCAGCTCTTTCAGTTGTCATGTTATGTTTTCTTAGGGTTTCCTTGACACCCTCAATCCACTTTTTGTGTGGCCTTCCTCTTCATCTATAGTATAGCCTGAGTGCTTGGTGTTGTAGGCTCTCAAGGCTGGCTGGACAGGTGACATGCGTAACGGGTGGCCAAACCATTTTTCGCCATGGGTTTGGTTAAGATCCAGGTCAGGCACTGATAACATAATGTTGGTATGAATATTGAGGTGATAAGCTGTCTCTTTGTGTCCCTGGAGATGTTTGGATTAGATAGAAAGGGTGCGAGCTGGTAGGTGACAGCGTTGGCTTTTTGAGTTCGCATTTCTATTTATCTTCGATTTCATTATTTTGACAAGCGCCTGATTTCACCATGGCGCCTCACATTTGTGCGGTGTGAGCCATGAAGAGTTTGAAAAAAAGATCGATAAAAATCAATCAATATACAGCCAGTCGATAAATGTATCACCGCTGTGTTCTTATGGGGTCGGTTATCTTTAATGTTACTTACAATACCTTAAGCACAAAACAAATACACAAATACACACACAAACACACAAACACACACAAACACACACACACACACACATACACATACACACATACACACACACACACACACAAACACACAAACACACATACACACACACACTCAAATGTTTTTTCTTGAGGGTTAACAAACCGTTTTATTCTTTTAACAAATTAATTGTACCTGCAAAATGTTAACCTCCATTGTTTGTTTTTAACTTATAAAATTGGAATTTGGACTTTTTAGAGCCCAATACACCGAAACAGCTTTCGGGCAACATCCAATCTAAAACAAACAAGGACAGAATTCTATATGGACAAGTGAGTGTGAGCATATAAATAAATAGGCTAACATTACATGTATTATTAACGAATTTTTCAATTATCATAATGGTAGTGATAATTATAATGTTAACAATAATAATAACAATAACTCTGTTACTGTCAAAAACAATAACAACAACAATAACAAGAATACTACTACTACTACTACTACTACTACTACTACTACTACTACTACTACTACTA
>NW_004797501.1:252209-254010 GCF_000002075.1 Aplysia californica
CAAGTCTTCGTTTAAATGGTGATCATTTTCTATTGCTTGCAAGACTGATAGTGAGTCAGTGAAGATCACTATACTCTGCGTTTTGTTTGGATGGGTGTCAAAAACTGTACGGAAATGGTATAGTGCTGATTCAATTGCTATCATTTCTGCGTCGTAGTTGTTGCATTTCTCTCCACAGGCTGCAGAGATCTCTTTGGAACTTCCATTTGGGTATTGTATTAGTATTCCATACCCAACTTTGGTTGTGCCTTTGAATGCTGAGCCGTCTGTATAGACGTGTATCCAGTCATCTGAATAGCTGTCGATTGTTTGATGTGATGCAAGCATCAACTTCACAGGGTCTGAAGATTTTGTGCTATTGTATCTGAGAGAAGTTTTAATGATTGGTTTTTCCATAGAAATGTGGGAAGAGATGTTTTCGTTGACTCTTTTGGTTTCTCTTCTGTTTTGTGGTAGATGGTGGCTCTCCATTAGTCCTAAACTATCGAATATAGACTCTCAAGCGTTTGCACAAAAAACGTGTATCAATTTGTCTTAACAGATCAACATTTCTGTAAACACATGTAAGCTGTATTCTAGAAAATTTCTTTATAAATACTAATAAAATATCCAAGAATGTGATATCTACAAACATAAATCAAGAAACAAATCAGACCCCTTGGGTGTGCGGCACGGATGGCTATATTCTCCTTCACCTAAACCCAGTTAATTACAGATAACAGATATAATTTTCTCCGCACTACTCTTTAAATGTAGGCGTTTTTACGCTAAAATGGACATACTATTTTTAGATCATTTAGGATGAGGGACAAGACCCTGCCTTGTATCAGGGTCAACCCGGGCTGAGAGGGATATAACATCCCAGCAGAGAGACTGTGATACTCGATTAAAAATTGGCCCCACCCAGAAATCGAACTCGTGTATCCTTCGTGCCGAGGCGACGGGTCTAACCACTACACTACAGACGCCAGTATTTTCTCCCTGACACTAGACACACAAAAAAGTTGCTAATATTAAAATTTGGAAAAACACAATTTGAAAGGTCATCCAGAAATCTTGACCTTTTCCCACCAATGATGGTACATGGATGTTAATTAAACAGTCCAAGAAATCGAACATTTTGCATAGATTGCCTTGATGCTCTTTCGGCGTTCAAAGAAGACATCAGTAATACAGTAAGAAAAAGTGTTCGCTTTTAAAAGAACAAAACGTTGTATCCCCCCCCCCTTCAACACCCCTCCTCAACCCCTTTTGTTGTTAATTACTGTTTCTCTTCCTCTTTCCTACCACATAACTAGATCTTGCCTATTGAGTATGTGTACAAGTTTTGCTATGTCTGTTTCTTTCCTATTGATCTGTGTGCAGGTTGATAGTGAACAGACCTCCCAGCATCGGACATCAGTGCGCCAAAAATCCGTCTCAACCTGCTTTCTACGGAATACGAATCCTTAACAATCGATCACTTTCAATAAAATGTGCTTATCATGTAAGCAGTCCCCCAACTGCATGAATTTTTCAAAGAAACCGTGGCTTTAAAAAAAACTGTGCACTGAGATCTATGTTCACGACACAAGTTGTAATCTAATAAAGCAAGCGGTGGTTTTTCTTTAGGTTGTCTTGCCGAAAAATAGATTTCCGTAAGCTTTAGGTTGTCCAGTAGCTCTCTCTCTCTCTCTCTTTCTCTCTCTCTTTCTCTCTCTCTCCCTCTCTCTCTCTCTCTCTCTCTCTCTCTCTCTCTCTCTCTCTTTAGGTCCATATCGCTCTCTTTCTTCCTCTCTGTCTGTCTCAGTCTGTCTCTCTG
>NW_004797501.1:257080-261170 GCF_000002075.1 Aplysia californica
TCTTCTTCTTCTTCTTCTTCTTCTTCTTCTTCTTCTGTCCCGTGGTTGGGGCACCTGTGGGGGCACCATAGCATCTGAAAACCAGCTCTCGCCACTTATCTTTGTCCTCTGCTTTCCTCAGATTGTCACCCATCGTCTTCCCTGTCCATTCTGTAATATTGTCATCCCATCACCTTCTCTGCCTTCCTCTCTTTCTCTTTCTGTGTACGGTTCCTTTTAGGATTGTTTTGCCAAGTCCTCTGGATCTTGTGACATGCCCATACCATTTTAATTTCGTCTCTTCACAGTGGTCAGTAGATCTTCATGCTGCCCCACAGAGTTGGTGATTCTCTTTCGTACCTCAGCATTTGAAACGTGGTCTTCGTACGAGATGTCAAGGAGTCTGCGATAACATCTCATCTCTGTTTTCTGAATCCTTTTCTGTAATTCTGCTGTCAGTGTCCACGACTCGCTGGCGTGTATAAATACACGTATTTAGATTACCAGTGAGCGCATAAGTCAGATTTTTTATTTGGGCGTGATGTTTCTGTTCCTCCAAATAGGCTTCAGTTTTGACAGCTCAGCTGTTGTTTGCGCGATTCTGGAGGGAATTAAGTTAAAGAAGAAAAAAAAACCACTCAGATTTACGAGTGCTGCTTTATAGAGTAATGGAAAAACCCCATCACTGATTCCAACAAATTTTTTGATTTTATAAGGACATTCGTTTAATATCAAAGAGGTAAATAGAGATTTTTTTCAAAAATGTAAATCATTGCGGGTTATTGTTACTACTGAAGGTCACTACTACTTTGTGATAGTACTCTACAAGTTACCGCTCATCTTCTTCTTCTTTTTCTTCTTCTTCATCTTCTTCTTCTTCTTCTTCTTCTTCTTCTTCTTCTTCTTCTTCTTCTTCTTCTTTTGGTCATCGTTCTCTTCGTCCGATTCTTCTTCTGAGTAACCATTTCATGGCATGAACAAGGTATTCCAAACAAAGGCCAATACAGCATACACAAAACCAACTCACAATTTGGGCCATAACAAACCCACACCGATTTACTGACACATCTCAGGAGAACCCCCTACACCCCCTACACCAAATCCCTTGCCCTCCCCCCTCCCCCAATCTCCGCCCCTCCCCCGCTGCTCCCAGTAATACGGTGTGCTATATCAGCGCCTGAAAAACATAAGAGATCAGACGTAGCTGGAGGGTCTCTGAACATCCAGCACACACATAACACGGGAGAGATTTAGTGTGGGTGTGGAAGTTGCTGCTCATTTGATCACACAGGATTACCTCGCGTCTGGGCTGTTTGTTTATGTTTTTATGATGACGTCATTGCCAGGAATAGAACATGTATCTTCTCAGTTTATCGCACTGTTTCGTTTGTTTGATATTAAAGATGGTTGCTTTTAAGCACAAGGGGTCTATTTAGAAAAATGCTGTTTTGAGAGTATCTAAGGTGAAGTTTTTATCCCTTGTTCAGTTTCTTTAACCAACAAGGGCAGTTTTCTCTATAATCAAACAAACATGCACATCAATGATACCACACTTCTCCTATAGGTAGGACAATGCCCACTTTTTGTGTAGGTCAAGATTTCTGGAAGCCCCTGGAATCTGGGTTAGCCCGCTTGTCACTAAAAGCAGCCAACTATGCACGCAGACATGCAAGCGCAAACATACACAAAGACACCCACCCTGTTTTTCACTTTCATAGCAAACCTAAGCTGAGACAGATACAAACATCCCAACAGAAAGTCACTTCATAATGATTTTATCCCACTCTAGGGCATCAAACTCGGATCTCCTAAACGTGACGTCGAAGTTTCTAACCGCTGTACCACAAACGCGAGTAAATACAAAATGATAGTTTTCATTTTCGGAAGAGTTTTATGGCGCTCACAATCGCATAATAATAATATAAATGCCTTGTGTGGGGGATTTAAATTGATTGAGTTCACATTAGTCCACAGTTCTCGGCTTAATTTTGCAAGTCATAATGACCTAAAAATACACTGTAAGAATTATGTTTAAAAAGCAACAATTTAGAAGTTTGAAATAACACTTCATGCATTCACTTATTTCTGTAACGATGATTTCTGTAGAGAGGTCGTTAATAATTCTGTTGGGATCAACGATCGCTGAGAAATTCTTCAAAGTATTACAATTAAAATATTATTTCCTTCAAGTCTCTCAAAAGTCCAGACATTCTTTTAAAATATGCTTGATCGTAAGCCGGTATCGCATCCGAAACAAAATCGTTTTCCTCTCCCTGCAGGAGCTATCAATGTTTTAGGGCAGTATGTTCAATACGTAATTATGTTTAAACAAATTCGTCTCTTCTGAAGAGATCCGTAGGTTCTTGTGGACCCAACTTGGGCCTGATATTGTGAAGTTCATGGCTCGTTTGTCAGCTCCATTGTTCCTAGCTCAGACTGGAGGTAAATCTTTTGATCTTATTTCTAAAGTGTGTCTGTGGGAGGTGTTCTCCGTATATCCCAGCAGGAAGGAGAAGAAATCCTTCGCCAGAAGATCAACCGGCTCTCCTCCTGTCCACATGGGAAGGTAGCCAAGCAAAGATACAATACACTTTTCCTGTTCAGTCAAGGATTGAATCCTCAAACTGTAATTTCACAATGTTAGGGTCTCCAGGCTAAGGCCAACATTCCTCGACATCAGAAAAAATAAACTTCTCATTACACAACACAGTCAAACACACCCGACAACCCTGCCGTGCACTGTATATTTCAAACTCCTCCTGACAAATACAAACAGCAACAACAAACGTCTTAGGGGACATTGGAAATAATAATACAAACTAAACCGTTCCTAAAAAGATCCGGAGTAATAATTTTTTTTCATGACCTCTCTCCAGCGCACCTCCATAAGGGAAAAATAAACTAAGACCTCATCACACACAGAATAAGCCTGATTTCCCGTTTGGACTTCTCTGTTGACATCTACCCTTGGCGCTCATATGATCTTGCAGTTGGAGCGCCGTAAAACCTTACTAAAACAAAGATATTGGATGACTTGGAACATACCGTATATGACCGTGTATTCTACAGTTGACCCACTAATATAACATATATTATGACAGCAAGTTCCACAGTTCAGAAATCAGTTCTTGGAGCCCAGGGAAGATGATATGTTGGAATGTTGGCGGTATGCCCCTTCAAGGTTGTAACGATTTTATTATCCACGACCAGGATGAAATGTTACAATGCTGTAGGTGTACACTTGCGATTGAAGAAGACTGCTTGCAAAGATGTATCTTATCTTATCTGATCTTATATCCACGGAAGGCAAGAAGAAATAATATGTAGTTAGAAGAGTAGAGGCGGACAAAGAGAGATCCGGAGAAGTTGTGAAAACATTCAGCAATGGTTCGCCGCTACAGACGAACACTTTCACTTATTCATAGACGTCTCTTTCACACTCTGTTCTCACAAGTTCTACTTGCTTGCAAATAGACGTCTCTTTCACACTCTGTTCTTACAAGTTTTACGTGCATATAGACGCCTGTCTCTTCCACGGTGTGGTCTTATAACATTGACGTACACATAAAATTCTCTTCCATACTATTTTTTAAACAAGTTTTACATGCACATAGACGCCTCTTCCACACTCTGTTCTTACAAGTTCTACTTGCAAATAGACACCTCTTCCACACTGTGTTCTTACAAGTTCTACTTGCAAATAGACACCTCTTCCACACTCGGTCTTACAAGTTTTACGTGCACGTAATGTCTAGTGATGGGTCATGACAAGACTCGCAGCCTCTCATTCACTCATTATACCCTTCATTCTAAGCACTTCAGATCTGTTTGTACCATCGGCGTAAGGCCTGTGTTTTGGATTATAGCTCGTTCACTTGTAATTACTTTTACTGTTTTCTATTAACATATTTCCTGTGGTATGAGCCATACCTCTGGGGGCGGTACTATTTAGAAGTCTCTGTTCAGTGGAGAACGTATGGCATTAATATAGAGAAATCCTGGTGTTAGTGCTAAAACCGTTTTAGTTTCTTCTTCTTCTTTTTCTTCTTTTTCTTCTTCTTCTTCTTCCTCTTCTTCTTCTTCTTCTTCTTCTTCTTCTTCTTCTTCTTCT
>NW_004797501.1:263012-265131 GCF_000002075.1 Aplysia californica
CCCCCCCCACACACGTACACACAAAAACACGACACAATTTGTGTCATGGCGTGGTGTAATCAGACGCTCGTCAATTTTAGGGCATATAGGGTTATCAGTACTATCTTAAGGTTGTTCATTTGCTTTCGTTTTAGTGAAAAAAGACCATCTATCTTGATTAAAAGTCGAATTATTTACGATCGATTGGAGGAGATCAAGGTCCCTTTGTTTCAGAAGTAAGATTAGTGAGAAAATGGCCGCCAAAATTTGATAACTTTCATAGCCTGAGCGTCTTTGGAAACTGAAAATAAAAGTGTTTGGTGCTTTTAATCAATGTTTTTCAGTAAAATCCACACAACAATGTGATTGTACATAGACCTAATATTAAAAGGTGTTAAGCCCCCCCCCCCCCCCCCAAAAAAAAAAAAAAAAAAAAAAAAACCAACAACAACAACAACAACAACAAAACAAGAACAAGAAAATAAGAACAAAAACTGCCTTTCTGCCAAAAAATGCTGATTACTTCGATTTCATTATTTTGACTAGCGCCTGGTTTCACCACGACGCCTCACATTTTGTCTCATGCCACGATGTCGTACGACGACAATATACAATGAATTACAACGTACACCTCAAGAGAATTCGTGACCCAGTTCCTCACTTTTCCCGCGGCAGTAAATAAACACAACACGGCTTGACACTGCGGCCTAAGGGCAGTGATAACAGTCCTCATCTCTCCACTCTGTACCTTTCTGCTGCCACATATGTCAGTGTTAACACACGTTGTAAAAGCCATAAAGCGCCCAGGACATGAAACCAGGATAGATAGAAAAATAAAAACAACAACAACAACAGTGAAAGTGGAGTCTGCTAACCATGATGTATATTGTGCATCGAATATAGAAAAAAAACGTCAATAAATGTGGAGCCTAAGTTTAGTTTTAGTAAGGTTTTACGGCGTTTGCAACTGCATAATTAGGTCAAATGAGCACCAAGGGGTGGGTGTCAACAGAGAAGTCCAAAAGGAGAATCAGGCTCACCTCTCACGCAAAAAGTCTGCTTCGACTATCAGGGCACCCCCCCCCCCCCTTTCTGAAGACAAGAAAGTGAAAAACAAACAGAAGAAGTAGAGGAAAAATGACGATAGTAAGGATGAGGAAAGAAAAGCAGCAGTTCCCCTATGTTTTTCCGGCAGAGTATGAGCATGACATTGATAAATCAGCCCATTTACAATTCCACTGCGCATAAGAAAATGTTAATATCCCCACTTTGGGAAAGTCCTAAAGACAACTTCATTCAGTAGCACTGCCCTGAGTGGGAGGGGTGAAGTGGAGCCTACAAACCATGACGTTTATGCATCGTAGATAGAAAACAACAATACAAGTGGACCATTTTTATCCCTTGCCCAGTTGACGATATCTGATAAGTAGAAAAAAGTGCGTTTGATAGTGTCCAGTAGTGTATTACGTGCATACATAGCAAGACAAATAACTGTTACAGATAGAGATTCAAGGATTATAGATGTACGTCATTGATCTGAGAGCAATTACAATTTTAGAAAATAAGATGGTGATGAGTGATGAAGTGGGATTGCATTTAAGTAATGCTAGCGTTAGTCTTATCTTCCTCTGCTCCAATGAGCCATGAGAGACTTGGGCACCCTCTATCCCGTTCCCTACTGGAACCATTTTTAATGTCACCGTGAAGTTCAGAATAAAATGGGGCCTACCAACCATGGCTATACACCAGCTTACTGCGTGATTTGACCCTTTTCGAAATGTAAAAATCCCCCCGATTTAAGGACATCCAGTATCTGGTAATAGTAACAGTTCGTGATGTTTTCTAATCCGCTGTGAGCCTTGGAACCAACTCTCGAGAACTGACTGAAGTCTTCAACAAACAGTTGTGTGTCCTTCTCCGTGACCTGGTGGCTCGGGACGGCGGATTGGTCCGGACTTTGAACAATGTTTGGCAGGCTCAGCTCGTTCATTTTGTACATAGACTCAATTGTGTTTTATTTGGTTCAAGTGGGGTAAACAAGTGCATTCACCTACTTAAACAGGCAAACACATATATACATAAACACATGCACACACACACACACACACACACACACACACACACACACACACACACACAC
>NW_004797501.1:265339-266395 GCF_000002075.1 Aplysia californica
ACACACACACACACACACACACACACACAAGCTACTACATTTAGGCTATTTACGAGGCACGACCTCCAAATCTAGTGCCAATTTCCAGTAAGCTCAAACCATTTTGGTTAAAGGCCTTTAAACGCTTAAGAACGATCGGAATTCAAGAGCGCCCATTATTCATTGATTCAAACCACGGCCATCCCCTCATTAATCCAGCTTGATGCCAACTGGAATAATGGAGTGGCCAGTAGGTGTGACGTCAGGAAAAAAAAGAGGAGCGTTGTTTTAGTTTTACAAAGAGTTTTACGGCACTTGCAACACAAAAGGTCATATAAGTGCCGAAGATTAGAGGTGTTTCAAGAAGAGTAACAAATGCAAAAAAGACGGAGTGGAGATCAGGATGACAGATGTTTGATAGGGAAGAAGGGGGCAAACCACATCAGAGCACCCGCCAACCACCCACAAACAGAGGAGAGTTTCCACTGGCGTCCTCCAAGCTCACTTTGAAAATGTTGGGAGAAGCTTCATCAAATCAAAACAGACAGACTCAAAGACAGACAATGTATGCACGTGAGACAGACTCGAAGACAGACAATGTATGCACGGGACGTCTCTCAAAGACTCCTCTAGGCTCCTGACTCTTTCTGCATCCTGTCTACTCCTTGGCTCCTTCTTACTGCTGTCTTTCAGCCACACCCTTGATCTTCCGGTAAGAAAGACTTACACCTAGCCTTCTCGGACAGGGACGAACAATCACAGAGGTCCCGTGTGCACGTTGCGAACATTAAAGATCCTTTGGTGGTCTAAATTCGATAAGAGTAGGCTTTAGCCGCCACATAGGGAAAATTTAAAGGTTCCTACCTACTGAGAAATGTTCAATGTGTCTGGCGCACTCATGTGACCTTTTGCAGTTGCGAGCTCCGTGTAAAACACTTACAACAAAAAAAAGAAGACAACGCAGGAGACCCGCTTCTACTAACATCACAGTCAGGTCAGTTGTCTGTCCCTTTGTGAGGACTTCGAAGTCTAAGGTCGCGTGTTCAACCAAACAGCAACATACCCTTCAACCCGCCC
>NW_004797501.1:267015-268273 GCF_000002075.1 Aplysia californica
TCTCCCTCTCTCCCTCTCTCCCCCTCTCTCTCTCTCTCTCTCTCTCTCTCTCTCTCTCTCTGCGGGTAATTGTCTCCGCGTTCAGTGACATCAATGGAAATACAACAACACTAAACGTTTAGCCCGCGAGAAAACAATACAACACAATATACCAGCACCCGTGGTGTTTGATCGTCACACGCTTTGATCTGTCATTCTCACTGACTGCTCATGAATATTCATATCGTAAACTATCGTTAATAATCTATTTATATAAAGGACAAACGCGATGCTCTAAGATGTTAAGTCGATAAAATTTAGATCGGGATCCTTATTTGTGCGCTTTGCAAAAGAGATACAAACAGAATTTGAGACAAGGATGTCTGAAATCATCATCATCAAGTGTCAGATCTGAAACAGACATCGATGATCACGGGTTTCCATCCATTTCTCCGCTCTGATGCTCTCAAAAATCCTTTATTGTCATGATGTTTCCCCGTCACCCATCTGTTCATGTTCTTCAAACGTATTTCTCTGGGTCTACCCCTGCCTCGTTTGCTTTCTTATTTTTAAGTGAGAGTATGATGTCCAAAGCCTTTATTTCGACGTCGACCCGAGTGTCCTCGAAACTGCATAACTGGTCGCTTCCTTTTTGTTCTTGATTTGTGAGAGTCCCAATTGGGCTTTTCCGGAACTTCCTGGTTAGATTTTTCGTTACAGTTACTGAAATTCTCAAAAGCCTCCAAAGAAACCACTTTTCTGTTGGTTCTGATTTATTATCACGACTTTTGTTTAAATTAAAGGCAACCAAGGAAGGCATAGACTCAGAGTAAATTAGTTGGATAGCATAAAGAAATGGGTGACTTGGAAAGAGCAGGGTAATAATTTAGATTTTTTTCGAGGATCCGAATAAAGGAATGAATGGACTATCATGATCGCCGATGTCTGTTGCTGATAATATGGTAGACTCACTTGACTATGGTCTTTGATTTATATCCAGCAGTTACAGGCGGACGATGTATGAGTTTGCACCAGATATTAATCATCCTTTTGGAATAGAAGTACCGGGGAGCAAACCAAGAAGGAAGAAAAGTGCAGTTGGATAAAGATTGCCAGGAAGATGGCTCGTTATATCGTTGGTGTGTTTGTAATGTGCGTGCGTGTAAGTGTGTTTCTGCGCGCACGTGCGCGCGCGCGTGTATGTGTGTGTGTGTGTGTGTGTGTGTGTGTGTGTGTGTGTGTGTGTGTGTGTGTGTGTGTGTGTGTATGTGTGCAAGCA
>NW_004797501.1:269990-276508 GCF_000002075.1 Aplysia californica
ATATATATATGTGTGTGTGTAATATTATGCAATACGTTGTCAGAAAATGAACTGTCAAGTGTTTTACAGAGCATGTTTATTTACATAAAACTATACAAGCACTGAAATTGAGATGTTTCAACAAACTCCTCAGTTTCATGCATAGCGATGGCAGAACCATTGAAGCACTGAGAACTGAAAGTGAAAACCACATAGAAACCATACGAAGGGCTTTCGACCTCAGTAGTGTTTGTTTGTTCGAGTGAAAGGAAGCATATCGACACAGTAATGGTCCTTTACTGGAGGGCAAGAGTACGACAGACAGACAGAATAAAAAGGGGGAAAGTAAAAAAGTAGGACCAGTGGCGCCCTCCAACCACCCTCCTGAGCCCAGTAAAAAGACGCATACTGAAGTGGTACGGACACATCACACGATCTTCTGGACTGGCCAAGACTACCGTACAGGGAACAACAAGAGGAGGTCGGGAGACGAGGATGCAAGCAGAGAAAACGATGGGAAAACAACATCAAAGAGTGGACTATCTTTTACGGTAACAATATTCTATGGAGAGCTGAGAACCGCAAGAAGTGGAAGGACATGGCTGTAGAATCTACACGGGTGCCCCAACGATCCTCCACACTACAGGACAAGTGAAAGTGAAGTTCTTTAAAACGAGTTTGAACGCGATACAGAAAACTACGGAAATATATTTTTGCCGCTTTTCACGCTACTCCAGAATTATCGCAACAAGTTTTTATTGAAGGGGATTAAGACGAATTATCAGTTTTTTAAAAGACACATTACACTGGGTTTTTTTTTTAAATCATAAATACCACGGCTTCTGTAATCGTTGACGGCGGTGGTTCCAACAAATTTTTTGCCTTAACCACCGTCAGGGGTCAAACGGTGAGGTCAGGTCAAATCGTTTTACTCCGTCTTTGAGCGGCGCTTCAGCCACCCCCGGTAAATTATTCATGTTCTGGGCCGACATACACACCCACCCGCGCCGCTCCCGCCTGTATGTCGGTGATTTGATCTGCCGCAAAATGACCATTACCCCGTCACTGGGGGTCAAAGCAAGACTGTGCCGGAATGACTCAGGTCGGGGCTACATGTATAAAGATGACGTCAGACTGGCGGGGGTAGGAAGGCTCTAGGGTGATTGTCACTCTGTGGTGGTGTGAGACAGACAGACAGACAGACAGACAGACAGGCAGGCAGACAGACATTCAGGCAGGCAGGCAGGCAGGCAAACAGACAGACAGGTAGACAGACAGACAGACATACAGGCAGGCAGGCAGACAGACAAACAGACAGACAGACAGACAGACAGACAGACAAATAAAGGCCTTGTTAGTCCCCCCCCCCAGACTTGTTGAGTGTGACAGTGACTGGTTTGTTCTTTATGTAAGGTTGTTTTGTTTTGTTTTGTTTCATGAGGGTTTAATGTAAGTGTTTTACGTCCCCACAATTTACATGATTTAAGAGGTGACCTTTTGACCCTGCCCATTTGGGGCCAACTCGGGCTATGAGCATGAGGCATACAATGTCCCATCAGAAAGACCCAGATACTTTAAAGATATTCTGCCCCCTGGGGAACTGATCTATGATCTCATGCGTATGGGCGAAAACATAATAATATATAGAGGGCGCCGATTTCCGAGACTGACTCAGTAAGTAAGTAAGTGCAGACAGGTATTAAAATTCCCTTATGGTTTCCAACTTGCCCCACATACAGCTGGCAGACTTCAGGCAGCTTTAATAAAGCAAAGATCGGCGCTGTTGCCTTTATCGGAATCCAAACTACATTCTTATTCTTCACGTAGACAAAAACTAATTTACATTTTTTTTTAATGAGCGTCGTCAAATTAGGGGGCCAACAGAGCAGAATTAAATCTAAAGCAATATTTCAGGAAATTCGTGGGGGGTTGTATTATCCCCCTATAAAAATGCTTCATCAATACCAGCTGAGTTGTTGTGTAGTTTAATACTGATTTGTTTCTTAGATCTAGGCCACAAGTGGCTAAGTGAGCAGTGAGTGCAGACTCAAGTAATGTCAAGCAAGTGTTAGGTGACACGGGATTCAGATGGGTAGTCACTAGGGTGTGTCTTTGAGCAAGACACGACAACCTTAGCTCAAAATAAAGGGCACTGCACCGAGGCGACGTTAATGACATGGCAGTAAATTGTTCTGTACTGGTGTAATATTGTGTATGTATGTATGTATTTGTGCATGTATTTATGTAGCTATGTACTTTCAATTACGTATTAATGTAGGTGTGCATTAAGTATGTATGCCATTGTAAACCAAATTGCCATTCTGGGATCAATAAAAGTGTAATCTAATTCAAATGTTTTTACGGTGTGTTAGTTGAGTGTGTGAATTTGAAGGGTCGAGGCCAGTGTAGTTTTCCATTCTACATCTACTAAGAGAACTAGATCTAGATTAGATCTATACAAGCGCGAGTTTAAAGGAGTGGCAACAGGCGCCCTCTATGTTGTGGAGTCAAGCAGACACTAATGGCGCCTGTCAGCGTCGATCTTCAGCCGTTTATGGGGGGGGGGGGGGGGGGGGGGGGGGCCCTCACCTCCAAAGTCCCGATTCGGCTCAATATTATGGAATTTGAGTTGTAGGCATTTTTAGCTTCCTCAGCCTCTCCTACAACTGTTTCATCGCATAAGAACCCCCTAAAACCGTATTTTTCCCATACCGGGTTTGTTTATCACCACAATTTCCTCATAAAGTCAAAATTTTATTTTTCTTTATCGGCTGTTTTCTCAAAACACGACTTTTCTCTATACTTTTTTGAATAACTCTACCATTTTTCATCCAATCTTCATGAAATTTTCACACCATGTAATACTAAAAATTTTCTGTTGAATTTTTGATACATGGAATACATTTTTGTTGGTGGTGTCTGGAGTACGGGATTTCACGGATTTTTTTCAAAATTCAATGCTACCTCAGGAAAAAATTCATTAAAAATTGTCTAATTCGTTTAGGAAAAAACAACTGACAAATGTTTAGATCTAATGTTTGTTAACACGCATGTAAAAAACCCAAAAAAAACAATCGCCATATCCATGGAAACGAAACTTTATCTCAAATTTGATTGCGGATTTTAAGACTTCTTACTATGTTTGTCTTATGTGTGAAATTTGGTAAAATTTGGTTCCGTAATAAGCGAGATAGCTTTCAGGTGTAGTCCCCCCCCCCCCTCTCTTCCGTAAGTTTTGTACAGCAAAGCGCCTAGCCGCTACCCCAGAAACACCGGTGCTAAGAGACGGACTGACAGACAAACAGACAGACAAACAGACAGATAAATAGACGGATAAATAGGGAACACAAATACAGAGACAGAGAAGATTGTCATAGTGTCTACCGTGAAGCACCGTATGTGTCTCAGCCTAACTGACATTTACTTGGTCTATCTGATTATGTCATGTCAATATCCATTGGTCAGTGTAAGGTATAGTTTAGTTTTAGAAAGAGTTTTACGGCACTTGCAATACAAAAAGGTCATATAAATGCCGAAGATTAGAGGTGTTACAAGAGAGTAACAAACATAAAAAAAGGAAGAAAGATAAAGACGATACTTGTTTAAGGAATAGTTTGTATATATATATATATATATATATATATATATATACGATAAGATAAGATACATCTTTATTGTCCAGATCCTGGCACATTGGTTTGGTGTTTCACCACGTGTACACACACACACACACACACACGCACACACACACACACACACACACACACACACACACACACACACACACACACACACACAAGCGCGCGCGCACACATATGCACATACATATAGGCTTACATTGTCAATTACATGCATAATATAAATGAGCAGCAATATAAACAATAATAATCGTAAGCTAGATACACACTCAATGTTATTTTGATGCATGTCGTAAGTACATGTATACTTATATACAAGATGGTTAAGATGGAAGCATTTTGATAGATGATGGTAAAAATTACCTTCTATATCTTTCTTTGTTATAGATCAGAAGCCTAGGTCTTTTACTTCTGACTGATGTTTTTATTTGAGGGAACAAGGGATGTTTGTTGTCAAAAAAGATGGAATTTAGTGTGTGTGTGTGTGTGTGTGTGTGTGTGTGTGTGTGTGTGTGTGTGTCTGTGTGTGTGTGTGCAAGCTGTTATGTACAATTCATCCAAGTAGGGGGAATGTAGATTTTGAAATCTTACATGCTTTCCGTATTAGTCGATTTAATTTTTCTTTATCTTGTTGTCTTGTGTTCCCGGCACATGCTGTTATACAAAAATTGATCACACTTTCTATGGTTGAATGGTAGAACATGGACATCAATGTTTTATCAACTTTAAAATACTTTAGCTTCCTTAGAAAAAAATTGTCTTTTGTTCACTTTTTTATACATTCCGTTAACTTATTACGACTTAACATATTATTGCTTAATGGCCACGGAGAAAGCTGTACTTTGATTCTTGATTTATTTTAGATATTGGAGTGCTTGCTGGAAACGTTTTTAGTAAATCCATAAACTTTGCAGGTACTACCTGCAGTTGTTCCTACTGCCTTGTAGGTGCATACGGGAGTATGAAAGGTTAAGGGAGTAAACCCTAAACAAATCTGGAGGGAGGGCCCCTAAGGCAGTCGACAGGGAGGAACGATCCAAACTGTCTTCTGGCAGCCCCTGCAACTTTACTGGTTCCAAATGTATTGACCTCGTCTCTCCTTTGGACTAAATCAGCTAAGTCGAGAGGGGGTTTGTGCAAATTGGGCAAGGCACGTTCTCCATATAGTCAGGCCCAGGCATTTAGCTTAGTCAAGATTTCAAGATTTCTGGGAGGACGCTGCAAAAGAGCAAATACAACAGATCAGACCCACAGCTCAACCACAGCTACAACAGCATTTATATGATTATGGAGACGACACTCCATCCTTGTGACGAGCAAGGGAAAAAACACGGGAGGTGGCAGTTTACGGGTTATAAGACATCCGTATTTTGGCGAGACAGGATGTCGCCACGGGTCACCTTTGACGATGGGAGGGACTATTCAGTTACACTGATCAGCTACCGCCCGTCTCAAACTGGGCAGCCCCCAGTCAGTAAGGTGCTGATCCGCCACGTCTGTTTGCTTCTATGGGTGTATGGAGCTAGGACAAAAACCGAAAGGCAGACGTTAAATCCAGCACCAGGCAAAAAAGAGTAAAACCAACCCCATGGAAACTGGGGACCTGGAATTTTAGAACAATGACAACCGGATTGGACACTACAAACCTGGAGAAAACAGAGAACATCAGAAAGACAGCAATCATAGACAAGGAGCTCACACGACTCAATGTAGACATCACTGCCCTGCAAGAGACAAGACTTGCTAACTCTGGTACCATCAGGGAAAGAAACTACACATTCTTCTGGAAGGGTCTTGGTGAAGATGAGAGGAGAATACATGGTGTGGGCTTTGCCGTACACAACAGATTGCTGAACAGGATCAGCACCCCCCGAGGTATATCCGAACGTATCACTGTCCTGGAAATGGAAACCAAAACTGGAAAGGCTCACTTCATCAGCGCCCCGCCCCAACCCTAACAACAGAAAATGAGAAAAAGGACCAGTTTTACGAGGAACTTCAGGAAGCAATCAACAACGTCCCAAAAGCAGTCCACCTGTTTCTCACGGGCGACTTCAATGCAAGATTAGGTACTGAAAACAAAGTATGGCCCACCTGCCTTGGACCTTTAGAGCTGGGAAAAATCAACGAGAATGGTAAGAGACTCTTAGAATTCTGCACAAATAACAACCTTTGTATCACTAACACCTTCTACAGTGGCAAGGACAGACACAAGGTTTCTTGGTGCCATCCAAGATCAGGCCATTGGCACCAAATGTGAGGCAGCGTGGTGGAATCAGGCTCTCGTCAATTTTTGGGCATGTAAAGTTATTGGTATCATCTTAAAGCTTATTCACTTGTCTTTGAAAAAAATATGCATTTATCTTGAATACAAGTCGAGATATTTGCGAAAGAAGGAGGTGGGGGTCACCTGTTTTCAGAGGTAAAATTAGTAAGAAAATGGCTGCCAAAGATTAGTTATTTCCTTTGCTTAAGAGTCCATGGTAACTGAAAATTTAATTTTTTGGGCCTTTAATAAACGCTCTTCAGAAAAATCCACACAAAAATGAGTTCTTTAATTGGAAAGAAAGGTATTGAGTTTTTAAAAAAAATGATTTAAAATTCATAAACCTGCGGAAAAATGCAAGTTTCTTTACTTTGATTATTTTGACGAGAGCCTGATTCCACCACGTCGCCTCACAAATTGACTTCATCATCGTCAGAAAGAAAGATGCCAACATGGTAAAGCAAACAAGATCCTTCTACAGTGCAGACTGCAACACAGACCACCTTTTAGTTATAGCTAAGGCAAAGATAGTCACTAAGAAAACCCAAAGAGCTGGAAAACAAAAGAAACCTAAGATCAACATAAGAAATACCAAAGACCCAGCGTTAAAGGCAAAATTTCAAGAACATGTTAAA
>NW_004797501.1:277189-279160 GCF_000002075.1 Aplysia californica
CTACTAACGACTTGTTGACTGAAAGCAGAAATTCCACATGACATGAAAGATGCCAAAATCACCACACTCTACAAAAACAAAGGGGACAAAGGAGATTGCAACAACTACAGAGGTATCTCACTGCTAAGCATCACTGGAAAAGCTTTCGCTAGGATCTTCCTGAAGCGACTTCAGAAACTAGCCGAAAGAGTCCTACCAGAGAGCCAAAGCGGTTTTAGATCAAACCGCTCAACAATGGACATGATATTTTCTATTCGTCAGCTACAAGAAAAATGCAGGGAGCAACGACTGCCATTACATATTGCGTTCGTCGATCTGACAAAGGCTTTTGATGCAGTCAGTAGATCAGGACTGTACATGATGCTTGGAAAAATTGGCTGTCCCCCAATACTGCTACAGCTCATCATCTCATTCCACGAAGATATGAAAGCCACCATTCAGTTTGACGGTTCAACATCAAACAGTTTCAACATCAAAAGCGAAGTAAAGCAAGGTTGTGTCTTAGCACCAACACTTTTTAGCGCTTATTTTGCTGTCTTACTGCAACATGCATTCAAAGAGTCACCAGGGGATGTCGTCCTCCACTGGAGAACTGATGGGTCGCTCTCCAATCTTGCTCGACTCAAGGCCAAGACCAAGATTAACAAAACAACAGTACGAGACCTTCTCTTCGCCGATGATGCTGCTCTTGTTGCTCACAGTAAATCAACCCTACAAACAATGATGGACCGCCTATCAACAGCATGCAAGGTCTTTAGCTTGGTCATCAGTGTTAAGAAAACAGTCATCCTTACTCAAGAAGGTGCAGAGCAGAGCCATATATGGCTGAACGACAAAGAACTTAAGACAGTGGACAAGTTCTGTTAACTGGAGTCTACCATCAGCTCTACAACATCACTTGATTATGAGATCAACATCAGCATAGGGAAAGCAGCAACAACTTTTGTAAGGCTGACAAAACGAGCGTGGGAAAACAAAAGATTAACCATCAAAACAAAGATCAAGATTTACGGGGCATGTGTCCTCAGCACACTCCTTTATGGATCTGAAACATGGACCTTGTACAGCAGACAAGAAAAGCGCCTCGACATTTTCCATCTCAGATGCTGCCGCAAGATCTTAGGCATTTCGTGGCGTGACAAGGTTACAAATGTTGAAATGTTGACACAGGCAAACCTCCAGAGCATGACAACTATCCTGTGTTTAAAAAGATTGATATGGCTTGGCCATGTCAAGAGAATGGATGACAACCGGATTTCGAAGCAACTTCTCTATGGACAACTTGCCCAGGGAAGGAGACAAAAAGGAAGATCAAAATTGAGGTACAAAGACACCTGCAAAAACAGCTTATCTAAGCTTAGAGTAGATTTTAACATCTGGGAAGAAATAGCTGAGGACCAGAAAACATGGAGGAAAATTATGAAGGAAAGAACTAAAATGCTAGAGAACCGCCTTAGAAACAACCAGGCTGAGAAGCGCCAACGACGATAGGAAAACAGCGGAAAAACAGAGCTTCGATCTACGACACTGACATGCAAGCACTGCGAAAGAATCTGCGCTTCAAACATAGGAAGAATGAGCCATGAAAGAAGTTACATGAAGACAACCTTGAAACTATCTCAAGCTAAATTGACCGTCTGCATAGACGAAAAGAGCCATACAAACTTTGACGATCGGCTGAAAATACTACGATTGTATAACGTAGACGTCGACGGGTTTTTTTACAATTATTAAACAAATGAACAAGTAGAAAAAAAGTGTCGTTTCCAGAGGCACCCTCATACTTTCACCCCCTCCTATACTCCCCTCCTATCCTCCCTTCCTGTCCTCCCATTTTGTCCTCCCCTTCTGTCTTCCCGCTTCCTTCCTGTCCTCCCTTTCTGTCTTCCCGCTTCCCTCCTGTCCTCCCCTCCTCCTCCTCCTGCCCTCCCACTCTCCCTCCCCCCTCCTCCTTCAATCTCCCCCCACCCC
>NW_004797501.1:280058-281569 GCF_000002075.1 Aplysia californica
CTCTCTCTCTCTCTCTCTCTCTCTCTCTCTCTCTCCATCGATCTATATATTATCGTTTATCTATTCTTTTACCTCCCTTTATATCTCCCCCTCTTCCTCCCTCCCCCCGTCGATCTCAAAACATCCAAGTCCTCCCCGACCAGCTCCTTCCCCCTCCCCTTTCCCAGATCTGATGGGCTTGTCGTCAAGGAAAACAAACGCCACTTCCTTAACTACAATCGACGCGTCTAGAATGTAGGACAGAGACGAGAGGGGGAAAACATTTCAATTATAATATATAATCAAGTAAAGTCTCTTTCAAAATACAATCTAACAATCTTTAATGGGTTTTTTTTTTACATGTAGTTTTTTTAACGCCCCATCGACCCAATTTAGATCACAATTTAGAAGGTGGACTTCCCACTTTGCCTGTTAGGGTCAACCCGGGGGTTGAAAGTGATGCGACATCCCTGTCAAAAGACAGAGAAACTCGATAACATTTCTACCCAATCAGGAATCGAACTCGGATCTCCTGTGTGTGACAGCGAAGAGCCTAACCGCTACTCCACAGGCGCTGTATTCACCAGGTGTCAGATCTGGAGCAGACTGTGACGACCATGGTACCCCACTCTTCCCTGTTGTCTGTCTTCTTGATCAGTTTTGTTTCCCCTCATTGTGATATTTATTGTAACAAAGTTGATCAGGCCATCTGTGCATGTGGTTCTCTCGTTACCTCAGAATTACAAAGTTTTATCTGCTCAGTACCTAGTTTTGAAAAATTGGACGACAAAAATTGTGAGTTTCACATCATGTCAGGCTTGTTCAAATACAATTCTTTGAATACTTTGATAAGGACTCCATATATTCTTAGGATTTTGATAGAGCAGATAGAGCATTCGCTTTCTGACCTTACGGGCTGAGTAACTCATACAAGCCAAAAATGTCAGATAGAACTGTGTAATTCCAAAGTAGTGATCTGTCTTTATCTGCTCCTCTTTCCCTCTCTTTTTCCATATATCAGCAGTTTCTCGTTGCCATTTAGTCTATTCACGTGGCCAAAAATTCTCATTTGTCTAGTCCTGATGGATCAGGTTATAGACTCTTCATAATTATCCCGTCAAATAAGTCTTGTTAAAAGTAAGACAGCCGCGAGTGGATTACCATTTTCTCATGACTCTTGAAATCAATCATACAGCAATAAGTAATTAAATATTGCCTCAAAGTTCATACAAAAATGCGCGAATAGAGATTAGGTAGCTAAACTGTATGTACTTACACTAGTTATGTGTACCGCTCTGAGCTGGCAATTGTTACTACTCATAAAACTGTCTAAAAAGTCTCTCACTTATCTTTTGCAGTTTTGTTTGAATCTTTGTATCACTTTTAGGTATTCGCTGTACATTCGTCCCGCAACACCCAAAATGGTATAAGAAAAGCGGCGGATAAAAGTAAAAAGTAAAGTAAGCTGTTGACCGAATTTTGATCGAGCCTGGTGATTACATACAACTAAATACTAGTTCTCCCCCCCCCCC
>NW_004797501.1:281690-283182 GCF_000002075.1 Aplysia californica
ACAAACAAAACAAAACAAAACAAAACCCAAAAAAACAAAAAAAAACACAAAGTCTAACACAAAAAAGCCATAAGCCGATCAGATGTAACACTTGCCCCACAATGGAAGGGAAGTTCAATGACCTATGGGCAGTACGCATGACGTCACTATTTTGATCCTACATTCAACTGTCAATATGGAGTGGCGCGAAACGTAAAAGATCGTGGTGGAAAAATCCTGTTATAAAACTAGATCCCTAGGGGCCGCTAGAGTGTTGTTACGTTCCCAGTCTGTGTTGATAGAGACTCAGTCTGTGTTCCCTTCTCGGACAAGGGCGAAAATTCTCGGAGGGCCCGTGTGCAAGTTGCGCACGTTAAAGATCCCTTGGTGGTCTAAAATCGATCAGAGTAGGCTTCAGCCGCCACCCGGGCAAAATTCAAAATTTCCTACCAACTGAAAATACTAGGTGTGTCCCGCGCGCTCATATGACCTTATGCAGTTGCGAGCGCTGTAAAACACTTTACAAAAACAAACAAACAAAGTCTGTGTTCATTTTGGCATTGCTGGACGGTCCAGGAACAGATTTTTGTTTTGTTTTGGTAAGTGTTTTACTGCGCTCACAACTGAATACGGTCGTATGAGTGCGCTGGACTGAAGAAACATTTTCAGTTTGGTAGGAATTTATAATTTTGAATTTTCCCAAGTGGCGGCCGAAGCCTACTCTTATAAATTTTAGGACCACTAAGGGATCTTTATCAGGCGCAACTTGCACACGAGACCTACGAGATTTTTGCCCTTGTTCAAGTAAGATATGTGTTAGATCTTACATATTACTCTCAGATAATACTTTTAATCTACGACACTTATATGACCTATTTGTGTTGCAAATGCCGTAAATATTACACAAAAAAACCCAATACCTACAAGAACGGACAAACAGGAAGCAAGCAGGACAGAAACATCAAATCAACAGTTCTGTCGACTCACTTGTCTCAGTCTCCTGCTGTGGTCCACCCTCAACACACTGGGGAAAACAAGGACAGATGAACACGATTGTTACTGTTAGACACAATATGATACCTCAGAAGAACAAACTTCTATCTGCTCAGTTCCAATTTTTCAAAATTTTGACGTCAATTTTTTAATATATTTTTTTAGCTTTTGTTTCAGAATAATAATGTCATGTCAAGCTTTTTCGAATGCGATTCTTCGATTATCTTATAACTCCGAATATTCTTACGATTTTAATAGATCAGATAGAACCTTAATTTGGTTTCTGACCTCATGGTCTTTGTAACTCAAAGCGGGCAAAAACGTCAGATAGAATTTTGTGATTCTGAGGTAGAGAATAGTCTGTTACAACTCCTCCTTTCACCACCACCTATATCACCTGACTGTAATGCAGGTGCCGTAAAACTAGATGAAAGAACCAGTGACATACCCGATTTAAGCTAATACGGGGTGCCCACTACGGACAGGATCGGCCGATCGAGACGATCGCCCGACTCGATCG
>NW_004797501.1:284059-284690 GCF_000002075.1 Aplysia californica
GTGTGTGTGTGTGTGTGTGTGTGTGTGTGTGTGTGTGTGTGTATGTGTGTGTGTTTGTGGTGTTAGAGAGTCTTGGAAGAACTATTTACGAAGGGTATGTTAGTGTCTGGTGAACTCTCACACTCGTCAATATAATGAAACCGAAGAAATTGGCCTGTTCCGCCGGTTTGGCTAATTTTATCGATTCTTTTTTTGGTTCACCGCCTTTTATATCCATTGAAAAATCACATTTCGATGTGGATTTTACTGAAAAAAGCTGATTAAAGGCACAGAAAGTAAAAATTTTCAGTTCCTATCTAACTCTCAAACAAAGGAATTCACCAAACTTTGCATGGTAGCCATTTTCCCCCAAATTTCGCATCTGAAACCAGTCGACCCCCACCTCCTTAGATTGAGAACATCTCGGCCTTTATTCAACATAGATGGGTACTTTTATTTTCATCAAACACAAGAAAAATGAAAAAGCGTCTGATTGCACCACGTTATGACAATCAATGAAATAGTAAATATTTAGGAATGTGTGCCTGAGAAAATCATTTCATTTCAAGGAAAGAGAAAGAGAGGAAGGCAGAGAAGGAGATGGGAGGACAACATTAAAGAGTGGACAGGAAAGACGATGGGTGACAATCTG
>NW_004797501.1:287406-291060 GCF_000002075.1 Aplysia californica
CTCTCTCTCTCTCTCTCTCTCTCTCTCTCTCTCTCTCTCTTTCTCTCTCTTCCCTCACACACCGTCTCTCTTATACATCTGTGTAAATAACCATAACAATACAATAGTATGCTTGCACTCACTAACAGGCTTGCAGCCACATGCATAAGAAAACAAACAGTAATTATAAACATGAAAGTGTAAAGCCACGTTTCTATGTGTGCGTGATGCATAGTGCGCAATGCGTAAAGCACAAAGAACGTTTCAAAGGAAATTCAACTAAAGTGTACCCATGTGTGCGTGATGCGTTGTCCGTGATGTGTGATGCGTATTCGAACGATCGAGGCATCGTTCGAATACGCATCACGCAGATATACAGACACCAGAAGCTAGAAATTCCAGATGATTTACAAGAAGTACGTGTTTCAGCCGTTTTGTTTTTATCAAACTAATATAACAAAATACCCCCGGAATTTCGTCCCAGATGATATCCTGGATCTATTAATGATCTTGTGAGGTAAAATCCTGCCATTTTTTATCCGTCGAGGAAAGACCACAAGGATGCTGTCGAGATTTCCAATGGAACATCATTACTGACGTTCTGCGAAGGGAGGAGAAAACAACTCTACAGCCTCTGTCCTGTAGGTGCCTGATACTACCACACACAAAAAGCTGCGCATGCACCGTTCGGTGTTTTGTGGTGAATATGTTTTAAACATGTAGGTCTAGATCTAGGCCAACAGAAAGTGGTGATGGTGATGATGATGATGATGATGATGATGATGATGATGATGATGATGATGATGATGATGATGATGATGATAATGATGATGATGATGATGGAATCAATAAAGTCAATATTTCAAGAGTTTTTATATTTTTAAGATTTACACTGTATTTCTTTCGGATGATTTAATCGTGTCTTTTGATTCAGGGTTCGTCAGGCTTCACTTTTGATAAAAGGCTTAATTGATTACACTCAGTGAAGGAATTTTAAGATTAGAAGAACTCGTGGAGTGTTGACTACACCTACTGACATGTAATTTTTATACTGAAAAATGCAAGATGTCAGCAAACGTCCGTTAGGACATGTTTTGGACTGACTTGGATAACAACAATCTTTTTTGTCATGATCCACAGCTTAAACTCACAACAATGATATAAATGTGATAGTATGAATGGAATTATGACTGATATACAGAATGCTGCAAGTGGAGGGAGATTGGGTAAGATGTGCTTTATGCGGTGGCGGAGCGGTTAAAGTGCTCGTAACAGAAGCGGAAAGTCCGTGTTCGAGCCTCGGTTCAGACTCTGATTTTTTTCGCCCCCTCCTGCCCATCCAGCAGTAATGGGTACCTAACTTCGAGTTGGGGAAGTTAAGGCGGCGTGGAAAGGAACTGGCCACCCTACCACAATATGCCGAAGGCCCAGGAAGTTGTCTCACTAACAAGGCAATCCCCAATGCCCGGATCGGATGCGGGAACAACTTTACTTTTACTGAAAAAATACAAACAATTAGGAGTAAGAGAGGCAGAGAGCTTTATTATTTAGTGCCTTCATACCTACAATTAAAATACTTATTGTGTCATGTCTTGGTTCTGTTTTGACACAGTTGATTTCTGGAAAATTAGATATGCAAAAGAACAAACTGAGGGATCACGAACGTTAATATACACGCTCACATGGAAAAGGGCAATACGCATTATACATAACGCATTACGCACTGCGCATTACGTACACAAGGACACGTGGCTTTAAAAGCAACAGACTTCAACATAAATTAAGGACCACTTGTTAATACTCTTAGTGGTCTTCTTGAGTCGACCTGCACGTGGGCGTTCTTGGACTGATCCAGTGGCTTGATGGCACTGCCTCAAGTGAACAAAGACAGAGTGTGACACTGCAAGCCTTCTCGCAACTTCTGTGGCTCCAACTTCATCCTGCAGCCAGCCATAGCTCTGGCTTGATCAAAGTTTCTCGGCTTTCGTCTTGGTGGCATGTTGATGCGATACTGGATTTTGCGCAAACGGCGGTTTATATTGCCACCAAAGTGAGCACAGGTCGCGGCCATACAAATTCGAGCAAAAAGTTTCGTTTCCATTGGGTACGGTGGCCATATTCGATTTTATTGACATGTCTTACGTAATGAATACCGCACTTACTGTGCATGGAAATTGATTGTTTTTTTCTATGCATGTTAACAAACATTAGATCTAAAAATGTGACTATTGTTTTTTTCCTAAACGAATTAGAAATATTTTAATGAATTTTTTCCTGAGGTAGCATTCAAATTTGCAAAAAAAATCCGTGAAAATCCACACTCCAGACACCACCAACAAAAATCTTTTCCATATATCAAAATTTCAACAGAAAATATTTAGTATTACATCTTCTCTTCATTCTCTGAAAATGTCATGAAGATTGGATGAAAAATGGTGGAGTTATTCAAAAAAGTATAGAGAAAAGTCGCGTTTTGAGAAAACGGCAGATAAAGAAAAAGAAAATATTGACTTTATGAGGAAATGGTGGTAACAAACATGCCTGGTATGGGTAAAAATACGGGTTGTGGGGTTCTAATACAATGAAATAGTTGTAGGAGAGGCTGAGAAAGCTAAAAGTGCCTACAACTCAAATTCCATAATTTTGAGTCGAATCGAGTCTTTGAGGGTGTAGCCCCCCTCCCTTTAATGATTTTAGATACGGCGAATGTGCTGAGATCTTCATGAGTTTTGTCCAGACTGTCCAACACTTTTCAAAGAGGAAATTTACTCATTAATCCGATCCGTACACTTTATATAGCAGTCTGTCAAAATGATTTTTTGAGAAATGCTGAAAGTTTCTAAGAAATCTTTGTACTAGAAGTATTCTACATTGTGAAGAAAACAACCCCGGGGGTACAAAAAGACCCCAGGGTGTAAGGGTAGGGTTAAAGGACGCCCTCAGAGCCCACGACCTGTTTAACTGTTTACCTGTCCTGGGCCACAACGTCATTTGCTCACCAGACAGGTCCATAACTGCTCAGTTCCTCTCAGCACTAAAGCCCGCAAGGTATCCTTACTAATTGTTCCAGAGGCTGTTTGATTATGGCGACGTCTTTCTTTTCCAGATAATCGTTCCTATCTTCCTTCTCTTCTCCTTCTATCCCCATTTCCCGCATCCTGATGTTGCGTGGTGTTCTGCAGTCTCCCTGTCTTCCTCATCCCGCAACTTTTTCTCCAGGGTCTTCAACACTTCTCCATTGTCGAATTTCACCACACCATCAGCCACGGCACTGCCTGCAAGCGTATCAGCCTCCTCATTGCCAACGACCTGACCCTCCTTCAAGACTCGCAGCTGAGAGGATTTTCAGTAATATTACAGTAAGCTCTCTGCTCGCAGCTAGCTCACAGACGATTGTCTCTCCCTGCCACCCATACACCAGAACAGCGGACGAACAAAGTGAACGTTTATTACTAGACAGCACTCCGCAAGTCTACAAGGGCCACAACTTGTGCAACACAAACTAGGACAGAGACATACAGATACTATGACATCTCCTTCTCTGTCTCACAGTGTATCTGTTTATACTTGGTGTTGTGGTCTTATGTGTATAAACAGGGAGAGAGAGGGGGAGGGGAAGGGATGGAGAGAGAGAGAGAGAGAGAGAGAGAGAGAGAGAGAGAGAGAGAGAGAGAG
>NW_004797501.1:293792-298201 GCF_000002075.1 Aplysia californica
GAGAGAGAGAGAGAGAGAGAGAGAGAGAGAGAAAGAGAGAGTGAGAGAGAAGCGAAGTAGGAGCTATCAGAGGCGCCCCACAACCACCCAATGTGTTACTACAGAGTAACATACAGCCAAAAAAAAAAAGGAAAAAAAAGAAGGAGAAGAGAAAAGACGGCAGATGATTGCTATAAAAGAAGGAGAAGAGATAAGACGATAGACGATTGCTATATTAAAAAAAGGAGCAAACCACATGAAAGCACCCACCAGCCAACCGCCCATCTCTTGTCGCTATTGGTACTCTATGAAGATACGGCTGTACTTTTAAGAAGATAAGGCCGGCTGTACATACTATTATGTCCTAATTGAGTTATACAGTTACGCTACTTAGTAGACCAATCCAGCTGTAAGTAGTCCCTCAGCGCTTTAGAGACACATTAATGTATTGTTTTATTCCTCGACTCCACAGACACAGGCCTGTGGAGAGAGTTGACCTCTGAACTGGACATCACAACCCGAGGTCATGTGAGTGCAAGGTCAAGGGTCACCGCAGTTCACGGCCACTCACTGCTCTCTCCACACACAGGATTGTTTACTGCTCAACTAAAACAACACATGACTTTTTGCTCCATTATTCTGAACGCTCTTGTTTTAGTCAGTCTTAGTAAGGTTTTACGGCGCTCGCAACTGCATAAGGTCATATGAGCGCCAAGGGGTGGATGTCAACAGAGAGTTCCTTATAGGGAATCAGACTTACTCTGCTCACCTCTCTTGCTTCAACAGCACAAAGTCTGCTTCGACTATAAAGGCACCCCGGAAATAGCAGTTCACAAGAGTGAGACGAACATGCAAAAGAGGTAGAGGAAAAATGACGATAGTAAGGATTAGGAAAGAAAAAGCAGCAGTTCCCTGTTGTAGATTCTATAAGGCACAGTTATGAGCGTGACATGATGAATCAGCTCATTTACAATTCCACTATGCATGAACGAGAAATGCCCCCCTTTGGGAATGGCCTTAAGACACTTCAGTCAGGGGCACCGCCCCGGGGGTGAACTATCTTGTTTGTTTGAGTAAGCACCTCCACACAGTAATGGTCATTTTGTGCAAGAAATAATGAGGAAGACAGACATAAACAACAGAGGGAAAGTAAAGACGTAGGACCTACCAGTGGCACCTTCCAACCACCCACCTAAACGCTCTGAATGTGCTTATCAATCTGTTCATGTTTAGGTACCGTATACATACGTCCTGTAATTGTTTGTTTTGGTAAGTGTTTTACGGCATAAGGTCATATGAGCGCGCGGGACACATTAAACATCTTTTTGTTTTGGTAAGAATTAATTTTGAATTTTGCCCGGGTGGTGCGCTTAACCGACTATTACCGATTTTAGACCATCAAGAAATCAGAAAGTGGAGACGAAAGCCGACGCAGGACATGGTTAGAGGGTGGAAAAGTACGTGAAAGGAGAAAATTTTAGAGAAGAAAATGTTCCGTCACTCATGTCGGGTTTCGAACCCGGGACCTATTGAATGAGAGGCGAACACCGTATCTTCTAGACCACGAGAATCCCCCCCTCCCCACACACCCCCACATCAGGTCCTGTAAACACTAACTGTGCTGTATAAATTATAAAAAATTGTAAGCTAACCAACCGCTAAATAAGTATCTACAATGTTTTATAACGTCTACTGAGAAAATAAACAGGACTCGAAATTAATTTGGTTAAAATCGAACTAGTGGTTGCTAACAAATCTTGCTTCAAACGTGTTGATGATAATTTAGTGAACAGACTGAGTTTTGAAATTTTCTTGTAGTATCAAATGGCTTACTTTGCCATCTGGTGAAAATGTCCAGAAAAAGAATGGGAAGGATTGCAACTTGGTGAAGGTAGGAGGAGCAGGCTGTATGACCCCATCAGACCCTACAACAACCAGCTGATGATGGAAACAATCAGCCTGCCCACACTAAAATGGACCGTCATGAAAGGGGCGAGGAAGCATGGAGCACCCCGTCTTCCTAAGACCACAATTCTAGATTCAAGTAATTCAAGTAAGACTTCCAGAATGGGAAGGACTTCCGAAAAGAGTGACCACCCCAACAAACACAATAAAGAAGAAACCTAACCATAACCCTGACCCAACCCCTAACCTAACCCTATCCCAACCAATACCCTTACTTACCCCTACCCTTACCCCAGCCCCTACCCCTACCCCTACCCTTAACCATAACCATCTATTCTACAGTTTCATTGCGGTCGCTCGTTACGGAATTCCTCCCAAAGAATGAACACACTTTCTAAATCCTGGGAGAAAAACACCAGATATTAAAGCTTGTTCACTTTTGTCTGTTCGTGTCAAAACAATTGTCCGTTTTGAGACAGCAACACCACAGGGGTACCATTTCAGTACAATCACGTTGCCTCCCCCCACCCACCCACGCCTCCTTCCCCACACCCCCCTCCCCCCACGCCCCCACGCCCCCAAACAGTCTAGACGTCACCTCGTGCGTCTCGAAAAGTACTCATCCCGGTTTTATTCCGGTTCTTTTTTGTCCTGTTTTAACCGCGAACAGAAGAAAGTACTCCGTCTACTGAAAAATGTACATAAGTAACGAAGTCGTGTTGTATTTTCTACAATGTTCCGAGACAGCGGGTCCTCAAGGTGTGTCTGTCACAAGAGCAGACAAGTACGCATGTCCACAGTGGTTGCTTTTTTGTTTTTTGTTTGTTTGTTTGTTGTTTTTTTTTGTTTGTTTGTTGTTTGTTTTTGTTTTTGTTTTTTGTTGGGTTTTTTTTTTTTTTTTTTTTTTTTTTTGGGGGGGGGGTCTTTTACGGCGCTCGCAACTGCACAAGGATGAGCGTGCGAGACACATTAAACACTTTCAGTTGGTAGGAAATTTTGAATTTTGTCCGGGTGGCGGCCGAAGCATTCTCTTATCGATTTTAGACCACCAGGGGATCTTTAACGTGCGCAACTTGTACACGGGACTTACGAGATTTTTCGCCATTGTCCGAGAAGGCTAGATGTAGGTCTTTCCTACCAGAAGATCAGGGGTGTGGCTGAAAGACAGAAGCAAGGAGCCAAGAGAAGCAGTGGAAAGGTTACAGAAAGAGTCAGGAGCCCAGAGGAGGGGGCAAAGGAGGTGAGGGGTGGGGGACAGAAAGTGTAGACGAAAGTAGACGACAGAATATTGCTAGACAGCAGGAGAGGAGGTGAAAGGAGACACATTTTAGGGAAGAATTGTTTTCCGTCACTACCGGGCTTCGAACCCGTAACCTTTGAATGAGAGGCAAACATCTTAACCTCTAGGCCACGAGAGCCGCCTCAAAGGGTTAGCTAGAATGAAAGACACTAGTATTTTGGTAATGTTAGTGTCTTGCGCCCCAATCGACACAAGCTGGATCATTTAGACGGCTGGCTTTCTCCCTGCTTGTCAAGGTCAACCCGGACTGAGAGGGAAACATGGAGACAGGGAGATAAGGAGGGGGCTAGAAGAAAGCAAACAAAACTTCTGCTTAGAAAACAAGAAAAATACACAGCTGACAAAAACACACACAGCTCACCCTTTTCCTCACAATTCAACAATAGCACACACACACAGTTACACATTTCCTTTTCAACAGCAAACAACGGCTCACACTATCGGTGGCCTATATAGGCTATCGGACTCGCAATCGTAAGGTCGTGGGTTCGAATCCCGTCAGGGGCCAGACGTTGTGTCCTTGGGAAAGGTTCTTTGCACTTATTTTCTTCACTTCACCCAGGTGGAAATAGGTACTCGGCTATAGACAGCGAATGATCTTGTCAGTTTGATAGTGTTTGAGCGCGTGAAATCAGCAACTAGCACTGTATGCTTCCGCGGAAGCCGAGAATGTTTCTGAGTGTTCTCAGAGGGTGTGCTGGGGTAATAATCGCTGTAAAGCGCATAGATAGACCATGCTCTTGAGCGTAGATATGCGCTATACAAATGCAATTATTATTATTATTATTATTATTACTATTACTATTCTTTTTCCACCAACAACACACCCAGTAAACACTTTCCCAATCAATGTCACACACGATTTCACGTTTTCCCAACTGTAGCACACACAGCTTAAAAATTTTTTTCTCCATGAATTGCACATCCAGACTTAACAGTTTTCCCCGTCAATAGTGCAAACAGCTTACTATACTATTTTTTTCATCAAAATCACACACCTCACATCTACTTTTCCCCTCAACAATTCATACACAGTTACACTTTTCCACATCAATAGCACCCTCAACGTATACTATTTTCTACACTTTTGTTTATCGATACACCAACAAAAAACGAGCCATCAATAGCATACTACACAGCTCACACATTTTCCCAACAATCAAACACACACACACACTCACACACACATACACACACACACACACACACACACACACACACACAC
>NW_004797501.1:301037-302638 GCF_000002075.1 Aplysia californica
TCTCTCTCTCTCTCTCTCTCTCTCTCTCTCTCATTTCTTCTCTCATTGGATATAGTATTGAGGACAATAACTACCTGAAACCGGAAACCATAGCCTACGTGTGGCCAAGCCCATAATTTCACTGTACAAGTAAGAGTTGCATGATATATCAAAATATAACCATAATATTATGGTAAAACTGAAAAGTCGTAAAATTGATTTACGACTCGAAAAGAATGTTTAAAGCCACAAGTTAAAAGCGTTGCTTTTTCATAAGAACCCCGTGGAATTGGGTAAAGATTTGCAACTTACGAAAAACTGACAAAACAAAACATCGATCTTCCAGATAGACAAACATAGACCTAATATAGTTTGTTGGGTGGGGATAAGAAATAAATACCACATAGTGAGTTCAAAGGTCACATAGAAGATTTCGCGCCACATAAAAAGTTCAAATGTACAATAGGAAATCTTAGTGCACAATTGTGCATAACAAGTTCAAAGTTTTTTTTCAGGCCGCTGTTACTTCCCCAACCCGAAGTCAATTACCTATTACTGCTGGGTGTGCAGGAGAGGGGGAAAAAAACCGTGTCCGAACTGAGGCTGGAACCTAGAGTTTCTGCTTCGGAGACGAGCCCACTAACCGCTCCGCCACTGCACCCTCTATAGACATAATAAGTTGGTTTTAGTTGTAGTAATAGTTTTACGACACTTGCAACACAATAATGTCACATAAGTGCTGAAGATAACAGGTGTTACAAGAGAATAACAAACACAAAAAGGAGGAGAGATCAGGACGATAGATGTTTGATAGGAAGGAAGGAGCAAACCACACCAGAGCACCCTAATAATAATGTACTGTCATGACCGCCACTTTTTGCTATCTCCAATACAGGACTGCGCAGTTGCACACCACGGCTGCGTAAGTGATGGACAAAACACAAGTCTCGCCATTGTCGTGTAGGTGCGCAACTTTGCCCAACTTTCCCTTTAATTGGTTCCAAAAAAAGAGTCAATCAATGGTGCAATCCTTTGTGAACCGGAATTGCGCCAGAGAAAGGCCAGTCTTTGGTATTACAATAATGATAAACGTCTATGGTAGACAGATCGTCAGAACCGCGCACCGAGACAGTGCACAAAGGTCATTTCACTGGACAGATGGGGCACGAGGGTGAATGCCCTTAAATTCTCACGGGAACATAATTATTTAGTTTGAAGTCTGAAAGGAAGTACCAAAATGTTGTTTTTACATGACCTGCAAATTTTTAGCACCGGTTCTAATTAGTATAAAAATTTCTTACGAGAAATGAAAAGCATAACGACTCTTTTTTTTTGGTACCGGTAAGTGTTTTACAGCGCTCGCAACTTTACTGCATACGGTCTTATGAGCGCACGGGACACATTAAAATGTTTCTGTCGCTACCCAGATTCGAATGCGGGGCCTTTAAATGAGAGGCGAACACCTTAAATTCTAGGCCCTGAGAGCCAGCATACGACTCTAGATGTTATAAATTATATTATACAGTTTAAAAAGAGATACCTTGTTTTAACGTCGGTATGTGGGTCATCGCCACTGGAAGTAATTCGGACGAGATTTATTTTTATTTTATTTTTATATTTTT
>NW_004797501.1:302754-305216 GCF_000002075.1 Aplysia californica
TTCGGGGATACGGTTTATTTTTGTCTTGTTTTGCTTTCTTCTTTCTCTCTGTATTGGTCATTTAATTAGCTTTTTCGCCTTCATCTTGCATCATTACTGGAGGCTTCCGTGTCGCCACAGATAAGTATGTTGTTGGCCAGGCGCAGGGCTGTCTGGGGGAGATGTGTGCACGCAACCACTGACCACTGACCACCACTGACCACAGTTCTGCCGTGCCAAGGCAGAGCGACGTATCTGCACTTTTAATGATTTTGAGTTAAGTCACGCTGTCATTGGAAATATGGTCATGGCCCTTCAGTTACGTCTGTTTGCCATAGTGAAATCTCCTATTTGTAGTGCAGATACGTCTTCCTGCCACAAGATGCACAATGTGTTTAGGCGTCCATTTAAACGAAGATACAAAAATTAATAGTTTTTGCAGATACGTCGGTCTCTCTTGGCATGACAGTCAGACAGCCCAGCTGGTTACATAGAGCTCCCTGTTGTCTGGCGGGCCTCGTTAGTCTAGGGAGGGGGACACCGGGCTTTTCACTGGCACAAGATGGCACAGTCCATAGACTTGTCCTATACTATCCTAGACCAGACACTGTCATGGCCGTCCATAGACTTGTCCTGTAATATCTTAGACCACCCATAGACTAGTCCTGTAATATCTTAGACCAGACACTGTCATGGCCGCCCATAGACCAGTCCTGTAATATCCTAGACAGGGCACTCTCATAGACTTGTCCTGTAATATCCTAGATCATACACTGTCATGGCCACCCATAGACTTGTCCTGTAATATCCTAGACAGGGCACTTTCATGGCTGTCACTCTTTGCTCTCCCAAAGACTTGTCCATTAATATCCTAGACCGGGCACTGCCATGGCCACCCATAAACTAGTCCTGTAAAATCCTAGAGTGGGAACTGTCATGGCTGCCCAAAGACTTGAATTATTATATCCTACACCAGACACTGCCATGGCCGCCCATAGAATTGTCCTGTAATATCCTACACCAGACAGTATCATGGCCGCCCATAAACTAGTCCTGTAATACACCAGACACTGCCATGGCCACCCACAGACTTGTCCATTAATATCCTAGGCAGTTACTGAAATGACTACTCATAGACTAGTCCTGTAATATCCTAGACCAGACACTATAATGGCCGCCCATAGACTAGTCCTGTGCTATCCTAGACAGGGTACTGACATGGCCGCCCATAGACTTGTCCATTAATATCCTAGACAGGTTACTGACATGACTACTCATAGACTTGGATTCTAAAACTGTCATGGCCGCCAATAGACTTATCCTGTGCTATCCTAGACAGGGCACTGACATGGCCGCCAATCTTTACTCTCTGTATTATAAACTTTCACTACGCTGGTGAGCACTATGGACAGACAAATGAAGGGCAAAATACAAGTCTCGCTGTAGTCGAGTGCACGCGCAACTTTTCCTTCTTTGTCTTACTTTTCCCCTTTCTTTGTCTTACTTTTCCCCTTTCTGTAACTTACTTTTCTCTCTTTCTTTACCTACTTTTCTCTCTCTGCCTTACTTTCCCCTCTTTATCTCACTGTTTCCTCTTTGTCTTACTTTTCCCTCTTTCTTTTCTCATTTTTCTTCATTGCTGTATTTTTCCCTCTGTGTCTAACATTTTCCTCTTTGTCTTACTTTCCCCTCTCTCTTTGTCTTACTTTCCCCTCTCTCTTTGTCTTACTTTTCTCTCTTTGTCTTACTTTTCCATCTATGTCTTAGATTTCCTTCTTTGCATTACTTTTCCCTCTTTTCCTTACTTATTTTAATCCAAAGTGTGTCAAACGGTGCGCTCTATAATGAACAAGGTCGGATTGCCCAGACTTGGATGTTACAGCACAAGTCTCCAGCTGGTACCGTCACATAGAAATATGGTGAGATTTAATGGTATAGGCTTAACGCCCTTATCCATACTACAAGGTTATTAAAAGAGACAGAAGTTCCGAGTTTAAACGTCCATCTCCGAAAGGACCGAGCCAAACAGGAAATTCGTATAAAGGGCCTTTCCCAAGGACACAACGTCGAACCGAGCTGACGCTCGAACCCCCGAATCCGCAATCTCTTGACTACGGGTCCGGTAGCCTAACCACTAGGCCACCGACGCCACCCCGTCACATTGTCGCTACCATAGAACTACATAGTTCTATTTTCTCAACCCTTAGTTTTTGATAAATTTGACGTACCGTAAAAAAAATTTGAGTTCCAAAACATGTCAAGTTTGTTTTTTTCGGAAAGTAATTCTTTGAATGTCTAGATAACGACTCCGGACAATCTTACGATTTTGATAGAGCCGATAGACCATTCGTTTGATTTCCGACCTCGTGGTCTTACAGTTACTCAAAAGATAGATCTTTGTGGTTCTAAGGTATCAAAGTGATGGTTTTGGGTCTCTAGGGAGGACCCAGCCGTCGGCAGCTTTTTACCAGAGAGAGAGAGAG
>NW_004797501.1:306637-307958 GCF_000002075.1 Aplysia californica
GAGGATGGGGAGTGGGGGAGGGGAAGGGGAGGTGTGAGGGTGCCCAAGATGGATGTGTTTCCAGATTGATGTTTTCAGGACAGAGCGCCAATAGAAATAATTGATCAGGAAACAGACGGCCAAACTCCCGCGCCTACAAGTCTCTGTCCAAGAATTACAAAGTTCTATCTGCTCACTACCTAGTTTTGAGAAATTCCACTTGAAAAAAAGGAGGGGGGGGGGAGAAAAGAAGCTTATAACCACAGCCGTACACCTGAGGCATCGCGGTTAAATCAGGCCTTCGTGAAAATAGTGCAATCCAGGAAATTGTTATTCGTCTGGCAGTCGGGTATTTGTTTTCGAAGTTTCTTTATTGGCTCAACATCATCTATGTCCTGGAAAGAACACAATTCTGTGTGGATTTTACAATGAAAATGGTGATCCAAGGCACAACAGATGTAAATTTACAGTTTCCTAAGACACTCAAGTTTGGAAGTCACCAAACTTTGGCGGCCTTTTTCTTGATAATTTTACCCCTGACACCTGGCTACCCCACCTCCTTCAATCGCAAATATACTGACTTCTATCAAAGATAAATGCGTATCTTTTCGCCAAATGCAAGAAAAATAAACATTGATACTTATTACTCCATATTCTCAAAAATTGACGAGCGCCTGATTCCACCGCGTCGTGACACGCATCCCCCCCCCCCCCCCCGGCCGCTCTTACAGAAAGCTCCCAGGAGAACCTGGCATGTTTTCGGCGCGCCCCTCGTGTCCCCCTGATGTAATTACTGAACCCTCATGAATACAAATGTTGAACGCTTTCAATATACGCAGAAAGAAACAAAACACCATTTATGTGTATAGCGGTTGGGGTACGCTATTTACCTCATTGTTTCATTATTACGTGTTTTGCAAATTCCTATTCAAGTAAGTTTTTGAGTGTCTGCTCATTCTGTACTTTGTTTGAGAACCCTGCGGGTACTCGAGGAATAAGATGTCTTCTTGAATTGTATCTATAACGGTTGTTGCTGTTGTTGTTGTTTTTTCTTTGTTGTTGTTGTTGTCATGTTATTGTTACTATTGCTGTTATTGTAGTTATCGTTGTTGTGGATTTTTTTGTTGACGTTGATTTTGTTGTTGTTGTTGTTGTTGTTGTAGTGGTGGTAGTGTTTTTGTTGTATTTGTTGTTGTTGTTGATCCAGTGGCCTTTGAGTATACTATGTCCTTCGGCTAATTACCATGCTAAAAATGTGTAGGTCTTCAAGAGTTGATCTTTGCTGTTGTACCGTCACCAAAGTGCCATGAGTGCAGTACTGGGGGGTGGGGGGGGGGGGGGC
>NW_004797501.1:308058-310950 GCF_000002075.1 Aplysia californica
GGGGCACGCCTTTTGTCTCAGCTCGGTGGGCAGTGGACTGTATCCTTGAGCAAGACACGACAACCTGAACTAGCCAGGGCACTGCACAAAGGTCATCAGCAATGACGTGTGGATTGTATGTCTGTCTGTGATAATGTGTATTATGAGATGTGTTTGGATTGTATTTCAGTGACACTGCGCATTATGTAACGTGTGTGGATTGTGTATGTCTATTACATTGTGTATTATGTTGTGTATGGGACAGTATGTGGTCGTGAGATAGTGTGTATTTTGAGAAGTTGGTGAAGGATTCTGATCATGTATTTCTGCTATTGGGAACCAAATCCCCCCCACCCCCCGGGCTCAAGACAAGCGGAGTTTATTTGATTTATTAGTTTTGCGGGAATCAGATTGTCAGCGGGTTGTTGGCGGGTGCTCTTGTGTAGTTTGCGCCTTCTTTCCTATCAAACATCTGCCTTCCCGTTCTCCCTCCGCCATCTTTGCTGTTTGTTACTCTCTTGTATCATTTCAAATCTTCGGCACTTATATGACATTATTGTGTTGCATGTACAGTAAAACTCTTACTGAAATTAAAGACTAAAAACCAGAAGTTCAGTATTGACATTGCCAATGACACATATTTCACTTTTATCACTTTATATAATTCTTCTAACACAAAAAAATGTCACAGTTCTTTTACCAGTGATAAACGTTTGTTGCCGATTACACTGAGCCTTCAGAGTTTATATAATTGGCACAATCAGTAGAAAAACCCTCAGCAACATTTTGGAGAAAGCAACGGAGCATCAATGGATATGTCCGGAACACTGGGATGTTGCTTCCTGAAATAATGAATAATGAACAATGAGTTTGGATATCATATATGACAATCCTGATAATTTTGCATCTCTCTCCCGGGGCCTTACGTTTGGACGAACAAGTCCTCAGTTTGTGTGAGTCAAGGAATAACTGAACGGCAGAATAATTTGCGTCACGATGCAGTGGAATCAGGCGCTCGTCAATTTTTGATCATACGGAGCAATTTGTATCATATTAAAGCTTGTTTATTTTTCTTGCATTAGGCGAAAAAATATGCATTTATCTTGAATAGAAGTCAAGATTTTTGCGATTGAATGAGGTGGGGTAGCAAGGTGTCAATGGTAAAATTATCGAGAAAATGGCCGCCAAAGTTTAAGGACTTCCAAAGCTTGAGCGCCCTAGGAAACTGTAAATTTACATCTTCTGTGCCTTTGATCTACGTTCTTCCAGTAGAATCCACACAGAAATGTGTTGTTACATGGACATAAAAGATGTTGTGCCAAAACAAGACAATTCCAAAAAAACCTGACTCACGGCCAGAGGATTAACCACGATGCATCGCACAAGATAAGATAAGATAAGATAAGATAAGATAAGATAAGATAAGATAAGATAAGATAACATACATCTTTATTCACCCGATCCTGGCTAGTTAGTTTAGTGTTTTCACCACGCACACACACACACACACACACACACACACACACACACACACACACACACACACACACGCGCGCGCGCGCGCGCGCGCACGCACACAAGCATGCACATATACATGCACACACATGCAGTATACTTGCACTCACAAACAGGCTTTTAGTCGCATGCATAATATAAATGAACAGTAAGACAAACAATAATAAAAGTAACAACAATAATAATGTTAAGCTAAATACATAATACTCAGTATTCCGATTGTAACTCAATGGTATTCTGATGCATGCTCTAAGGTCATAATATGAATGCTTGTACATGTAACAAGAAGGTTACGATGGAAAAAGTTTGATCTAGTGGGTTTCCCCATAACCTTGCGGGTCTCGCAGAAACATAACAGAATGCGTCGCGTGCTAGCGAGCGGGGTGGCTAAAATAATCAATTCTGTAGTGGCAAACAGGAAAAACCCAACTATTCTGTCTCAGAGCATTGGTTGAACTGCAACAATTTGGATGTAACTAGCTAAAACTGCCAGTTAGCCCCACTGTTGTTTTTTTTTACGTGTATGCACTGTTCTCGAAGGCATTCATGTACAGAAACCTTTCACGCGAGTGTTTCAGTTAGCCGCCTTTGCGTGTGCACATTTTGATTCCCCACTGAATCGTGAGCTCAATCAATCCAAACTCTCAGGGACCATGCACTGTGAAACATGTGTGTCAAGACGCGGTGGAATCAAGCGCTCGTCATTTTTTTTTTTTTGCATTTGGAGTAATAAGTATCATATTAAATCTTGTTTATTGTTCTTGCATTAAGCGAAAAGATACGCATTTATCTTGAATAGAAGTCAGGATATTTGCGATTGAATGAGGTGGGGTACCCTGGTGCCAGGGGTAAAATTATCGAGGAAATGGCCACCAAAGTTTGGTGACTTCCAAAGCTTGATGCCCTAGGAAACTGAAAGTTTACATCTTTTGCGTCTTTGGTATACGTTTTTCGAGTAAAATCGACACAGAACTGTATTCTTACATGGATATAGAAAATGTTGAGCCAAAAAAAGAAAATTCGGAAGCAAATACCCAACGGCCAGAAGAAAGACGATTACCTTGATTACATTATTTTGATTTAAGGCCTGATTTAACCACGATGCCTCACATTTTCCGTTCGTGCGAGGTAACGGATGTGATTACAGTATGCAAAACTTTTCTGTAAAGTTTGAGGGATACGTCCCAAGTAAAGGTGTTGAAAAGAAAAAGTGAAAAGTTAAAAGAGAAAATGAGCAGTCGTGTGTAGAGTGAACCCATCTGTGGCCAAGGCAACAGCAGCTATTTAGTACAATTTGATCAACATTTGGACCCTAGTTTTCCCATGGGCTCAGAACATGAATAATAACTGTCTGAGTGTAGATGGTAAAATAGCGTCCTCTCTCTCTCTCTCTCTCTC
>NW_004797501.1:311176-312829 GCF_000002075.1 Aplysia californica
TCTCTCTCTCTCTCTCTCTCTCTCTCTCTCTCTCTCTCTCTCTCTCTCTCTTTCTACCGGCAATACCGAGCTAGCTAGACTCTCCCTTCTCGACCAAGAGCCTGTGTTGTGTGATTTCTTCCCTACTGTACAGCATTATAATATTATAGCCATTGAACGAGCCAGTCAAGACCGATGTGTGCCCCGAACACTGGGACACACAGAGAGAGAGAAAGAGAGAGAGAGAGAGAGAGAGAGAGAGAGAGAGAGAGAGAGAGAGAGAGAGAAGACAGACAGACTGACAGACTGGCAGGCAGGCAGAGAGACAGAGAGACAGCCAAGCAGACAGATAGACAGAGACAGATAGAGAAAGAGGGGGGGAGAGGGGGGGAGATAAAGAGAGAGGAAAGAAGAGGGAAGAGAGGAAGAGAGGAGAGACAGACAGACAGACAGAGTGACAACAGAGAAAAACAGACAAAGTGACAGATAAAGGAGGCGAACAAACACAGGTCGAGATTTCAAATTCGTCGTTTCCTTGGCACCATCTATTCCTCGTGCAAATTGTTTGAGTGCAGTTTTACACTCTGAGTAGAGGGGTGTTGACTGGTGGAATTAAAGAAGGAACAAACCGCATCAGACCACCTGCCAACCTCAAATTTTCACCCATGATACCACCATTCAATCTATAAAATTATTCGAAGATAAAATAAATATCAAAACTCAAAACTCTGTGTCAAGATATTCTCACAAATCTCTGCGTCAAGATGTTCTCACTAAATCTCACTAAATCTAACAAAATTTTTGCATCATGATATTTTCACAAAATCTCTGCATCAAGATATTCTCGCAAAACTCAAAAACTCTCGGCATCAAGATATTCTCAGAAAATCTTACAAAACCTCACAAAATCTTTGCATCAAGATATTCCCACAACATCATCTCACAAACTCAAAAACTCTTCGTCAAGATTATCTCACAAAACTCAAAAATTCTATTTCAAGTTATTCTTACAAGACTAAAAAAAAAACCAACTATTCGTCAGTATATCCTCACAAAACTCAAAAACTCTGCGTCAAAATAATCTCACGATACTCAAAAACTCGTGGTCAAGATAATTTCACAGAACTCAAAAATTATATTTCAAGTTGTTTTCACAAAACTCAAAAACTCTTCGTCAAGATAATCTCACAGAACTCAGAAATTATATTTCAAGCTGTTCCCACAAGTCTAAAAATAAAAAGACAACTCTGATTCAAGATAACCTCACAAAACTCAAAAACTGTTCGTCAAGATAATCTCACAAAACTCAAAATCTCTGCGTCAAGGTAATCTTACAGAACTAGAAAATTATATTTCAAGATATTTTCACAAAACTCAAAAACTCTGCGTGAAGAAAGATCTTCTCAAAAGACTTGAATTCACCAAAGAGGAGAGATGAAAGTGAACGTTCGCCTCTGCATAGTCCGTCCACAAGTGGCGAGGCTGGCACAGCACAACAGGGTGACCGAGAACTCAGACAAAGGGCGACAACATGTTCTGGCCAACGGGCCAAGACAGAGCCGAACTAAGGCGAGACATTAGCGAGATTGTCTTCCCTTGTCTCATGGGATGTTTCCGGGAATGTTCCGTTAATCGTTCTGTTCGGAAACAAGATGAGGAGAGAGGTTGGGGGGG
>NW_004797501.1:314119-315320 GCF_000002075.1 Aplysia californica
AGGAGAGAGAGAGAGAGAGAGAGAGAGAGAGAGAGAGAGAGAGAGAGAGAGAGAGAGAAAGTTTTACTTTCTAATTCATCGAGCTCAGAATTGACAGACAAGACAATGTTTTCCTTCGGGAATGTTTAAACACAATCAGTGAATGCACCTGTGAACAAAGAATATTTCTTGTGAGAGGTTTGGCATGTGGCATCGGGCATGAGCAAATATTGTTCAGGTTCTATCTATTGTCTATTTGTGGTGCCCGAATTTTGCTATTCAAAAGGCTTTTTAATGGCTGCATCGATCGACATGCGGTTTTCGCCAAAATATTCTTTAAAATATATTCCAGATCATGACGCCCTTGGTTTTTTCAGTTATGAGACAGTTTTGCTACAAAAAGTTAAATTTCTTTATTTCGCCGATCGCTTTTTTTAGGCCGACGCTTCAGTCTCTGTAATTTTAGAAAATCCGGAAGTGATATTTCGCGAGGCGCATTTTGTTTTGAGAGTATAGATCTAGACCTTCTCATGTTTTGCATCTCTCTAGATTTATTTTTCCATTCTAGTAGAGTGTAAATATAGTAGGACAATGACTTTCAGTTGATGTTAATGCACCGAGCATTCCTTTCAATGAAAGGGGGGAACCCAGCTAGTTCACAGAAAAGACAATGTTTTCCTTCGGGGATGTCTAAACACAATCAGTGAATTCACGTGTGAACAAAGAATATTTCTTGTGAGAGATTTGGCATGAGGCATTGGGCATGACCAAATGTGGTTCCAGATCTATCTCAAAAGGAAATACAATGACAAGTTCATTGTTTGTAATAGAGCAGGGCGAAGAATCGATTAAGGAATCGATTCCCGCGATTAATACTACGGAAGAAATGTTCCGACTCCTTTTAACGTAATCCAACGATTAACAGTTAGGTTAATAATTTAAAAATTGTCTTTTGCTTAATAGCTTTTTTAAAAAGTTGGTTCCCCGTAATGTTCCAAACTCAAGGTTGTCTTAAATCCGGAAGATGTTTCTTAGCCAACCAGGTAACCACCGGAAGAAATCCCAGCACCAGCATTAGAAAGTAAGTAATTGTGTTCGAAGTCCGATTCCTACGATTCCTAGCTTTCAATAATCGGGAACCGAGCCGCCCAGCTCTAGTTTGTAGAAAGAGCAAGAGACAATGTCTAGGGGCAGACAGAACAAATACCCCCCCCCCCCCCCC
>NW_004797501.1:315420-317662 GCF_000002075.1 Aplysia californica
ACCCCCCCCCCCCCCCCTCTGTCACCTACACACATACAGACCTTCTGTCTAGGATTTATCGCATGGCAATAGATTTCATTCAACTTGAGAGCCTCGCATTATGATAAAAAAAATTGGCACAGGCTTTCAGAGAAGCATTTTATTCTGGCAGCCCAATCTACACATCACAAACCTCCATAACACAATTACGTAAAAACACAGTCACACAGACACACAGACACACAGACACACACACACACACACACACACACACACACACACACACACACACACACACACATACACACACAGCCTCCCAAATCAGAAAAAAGAACAGACAAAGAAAACCAGTCTCAACCCAAAGATAGAACTTGCTAACACGGAGGAGGAAGACCCATTTTTGATGTATCAGAGATTTTAATCGTCCATAATCTCCATGTGAGATGTGCAAAAACCGATCGATGATCCCATCTTCGCTGACAATGGATGAGCGGACCAACGGTTAAACACATACACAGACACACCCACACAGCTTCGGTCACGTGATGTCGGGGCAAGATGGCGGGACAGATGGAAGGAACGGAAGAATAAGACCTACCACCGGCCCCTTACGGGGAATGTCATTGAAGAGATGGTGAAGGGAAACAAAGAGCAAAGAGAGAATGATTTCTTGAAATAGCAAGATTGCAACAGTTCTGTTTTTGTCTGGTTTTTTAAATATTTTTGTTGTTGCTTGTCTTTTTTTTGGGGGGGGGGAGGAGTGGTTAGTTTGTTTTGTTTTGTTTTTGTTTGACGTTTTCTCTTTTCGTTTTCTTCTTGTTGTTGGTTTTTTTGTTTGTTTGTTTGTTTGTTGTTGTTGTTTTTTTTGGTGTTTTTTTTTGGGGGGAGGAAGTTTTAGTAGAAGCTTTCCGGTGCTTACAACAAAAATAATTCATATGATTGTCAGAAACTAAAGGTGTTACAAGAGAGTAAGATACGAAGAAAAGAAGACTGAGATAGAGACCAACGATAATTGATAGGAAAGAACGGACAAACCATACCAGAGCATCCGCCAGCCACCAACAATACAACAGCAGAAAGCTGGAGGAAGGTTGATAGAAGGTTAGTTTCGAGGAGGGACCTCCGAATTGAAGGTCCATCTCCGATAGGAAAGTGTCAATAAATGGCGGGAGTTCCTGTAAAAATCTCCAAAACAATCCAAGTTCAAAACGGTCTGCTTGGGATTCGAACAAGGGACATTCGCTCTGTAGTCCAGCATGCTACCGGCTCAGCCAACGGCGTGCACCACGAGGGGCAAGGACGACAAAGGCGTTATTATTTCCCCGATAGGCAAAGGTCAAGAAGAAGCAAAAGGGTGAAAGGATGCGCAAAGATCTCTGTATGTTTCTGTTTGTGGTTTTGGGTGGGTTTTTGAAAAGCCTTTTCCTTTACGGGGAGGGGGATCGGTTTTAAACGTAGACGTTTTAAGCTCTCAGCAACACAATTTAGATAACCCAGGAGTCGGTTTCAATCTTCCCTGTCAGTGCCAAGGCTAACCCTGACTGAGAGGAATACAGCTTACAGCATCCGCGCAGAAAGACCGAGATACTCGGGACAAACGTTGTGGGTTATTTTTAGTATAGGTTTTACCGCGCTCACTACAGCATAGGGTCATATGAGCGCCAAGAGGTGGATGTTAACAGAGACGTCCTTACAGGGAATCAGACTTACTCTGCTCACCTCTATAGCTTCAACAGCACAAAGTCTGCTTCGACTATCAAGGCACCTCGGAAATAGCCGGTCACAAGAGTGTGACAAACGTACATTTAAAAAAGAAAGAACAAAGACAGAGGAGTGAACTTGGAGTGCTTTCACCGTCGTCTATGGTGAAGAAGTCAGGCACTTCGATAGGGCACGCAGAAGTTCGATTTTCGAATAGGGAGAATTTTTATCGAACGTCTCCAGTCTTTCTGTTGAGATGCTGTAGCCCTCCCAGCCCCCTGGTTGACCCTGACAGGCAGGGTCGGAGGCCCGCCTTTTAAATGATCTGAATGTGCAAATGTGCGCTTTAAAAACCCCTACATTTAATTCTAATTTATGGAGTGCCTTCTTTCTGTGGAACAAATGCGATTTTCCCTAAGAGAGATAGCGAACGTGTTTCCAAGCTGAGAGAAGGAAGGAAGGAAGGCAGGGAGGAGAAGAAAAGGGGATGAGCAGAGACGTCCCACAAGCAGCTCTCAACCCTGCCCCCCCTATCCCCCCCTCCAGCCCATCCACCTCTCCC
>NW_004797501.1:320210-321849 GCF_000002075.1 Aplysia californica
CTCTCTCTCTCTCTAACTCTTCCTCCCTTCAACCCTTCCTCCCTCCCTCTCCCCTTCTCTCCCACTCTCTCACACCCACATACACACACACATACTCAGGAAGAGAAATCTGAAAAAAGCGGTTGTGGGGGAAAAGGGTGGGGGGAGGGGGTGTGAGTTGAAGAAAGAGGGAAACAGGACGTAAAATGACACGACTTCACAATAGCCGTCTCCAGTTTCCCCACAAGTTGTCTGAAAACGTCCGGGACACCCCCTAGCCGCCCTGCACCGCCGACTCTTACATCTAAGAGCGTAATCCGGCCTCGAGAGACGCGTCACATTTCAGTAGCCAGGCCGCTGATCGATTTGACTGTGCATGTATATTTCAAACGTTCTCGCAAGAGTATTTCGATCCGCTGTAAATACCCCCCCCCCCGGCAAAGTTACGTTGCTTAATAACGAAAGTCGGACAGAGTGGCACAGACAGACAGAAGAAAGGAAATTATGGTAAGTTTTAGAGAAAATGATGAACGGAAAGGGGCGCAAAAGGGGGGGGGGGTGGAAGAAGAGATGTGTCATTTTTCCCTTTCCCACATTTAAGCGATTGGCTTTGTAAAAAAAACATTTTTTAACCCAGAAAGAACAACAACTGCTTGCAAAACTGAGAAAAATCGTAAAATATGGCGACCAATAATATCTAATTCCGTACCTCAATAGTCGATATTTTTGCAGGTTAATCCGAAAATTCCACGATGTCCTCATAAAGTAATCAGATATTTTTTCCTACTAATTGTTCATGTGACCTAATTATGCAGTTGCAGGGGCCGTAAAACACTTACACTCCAAAAATAATTTTTAAAATAAAAAAGACATTTTGCGTCCTTCATTTTTTTCACATTGTTCCACTGTCGGCATTTGCACCACAAATAACTTATAAGTCCTGTGAGTGCCACAGATGAGATAGAAGTGTGACTAGAACATACAGAGAAAAGAGGGAGAAAAGCAAGGGTGATAGCTTCATTTTTAGGAAAGAATGGAAAGAAGGAGCACACCAGACATGAGCACCCGCCAACCACCCACAAAAAGAGTGATTTGAGCGGAACCTGGGCTGGGTCCGGAGAGAGAAACCAAAGAGCAGACGTCCGTATGACGATGTGGAGCCCGCCATAAATCTCCAAACACGAATCGTCTGCCCGATGTTCATATTATGCTCTAAGGCCAGAAAGCAATTATATTATGCTCCTGGAGAGACCAAAAACCAAATCTACTTTCATTCTTTTAACAATAATATTATTGGAGCTATATTAATATTTGAATATTATGAATGTTTTCTTAAATTTTTCAACATTCGGAATTTAGAATCTCATTAACATATTATTTCTCGAGGAATTGACGAAACTAATACAATAGGTTAATAAACCGCAAAAAAGAAGATCAAAGTGTCGAGCGAAGAACATGGTTACATGTAGCTGAAACAATGTGGAGCAGGCCATAAATTCCCCCAACATAGCTAATAACTTGTGTCTTAGGCGTAGACTCCTGAGATTCCTTCCTTCCGTTTTACAGACGTGTCCGTTCCTTTTTGTCGACCTGGGACTGTCAGAGAGAAGGCGGAAGGATGTGGAGGGGGTGGGGGAGGGGAGATTGAGGGGGGGATTGA
>NW_004797501.1:323190-326705 GCF_000002075.1 Aplysia californica
GGGGGGGGGGCATGCGGGCTCCAGAACAAAACACAGTACAAGGCTTTGTATAGAAACATTCACGTGGTGCACTGTTAGTTTTAGTAAAAGTTTTGCAGCACTTGCAACACTAATCGAATAACCTAATAGTGTTGAATACGTTGATAGAGGCGTTAAACCTTGAGCTTATTTTAATGCAACACAAATAGAATAGGTTATACAGATGCTGAAGATTAGAGATTTTATGAGAGAGTAACATACAGAGAAAAGATGGAGGAGAGAGATAAGAACGGCAGATGTTTGCTAGGAAAGAAGGAGCAAACCACACCAGAGCAACCGTCAACCTCCTATATTTACCTTGAGAGGACAACAGGGATATGAGGAATGACGTAACCAGAATAAATAATTAAAATTTGGAACTCAATAAAGCACACAAGAAATGACGCAATCAGATTATGATTAAAATGTAAGACCCAATAAAACACGAGGAATGACGTTATCAGAATATGATTAACATTTCAAACTCAATAAAAACAGGCGGTACGGCGAAATCCGAATAACATGATACACATATATGGAAATTCTATTTTTAAAAGAAATTGCCATGTCATTGTAGAGGCTATCCGGGCATTGACATAGACCAAGGGCTGGGAACATGTCGGCCAACTTGGCTACATGATGGAAGTTCAGATAGGGCCGGCTAAACCAAACAGAAATGAGGTATCAAAGAAATGACTTTAGTTTAGTTTAGTGTGGGGTTTTACGGCGCTCACAACTGCATAATAAGGTCATATGAGCGCGCAGAAAGGACTTTGCACTATTGAACTATAGCAGTGCTTGCAATGACAAAGACAGTGACAACTAGGCAGAATGTAAATGACCCTGATTTTGTGAAATTCTGGCTTAGTGTAAAGAAGTCTCAGTACCATGTGTGTTAATTCTATTCTATAGGGCTGTCAAAAGTTCTTGGCGCAATTTATCCTCAAATATCTTTTTCACGGGTGAGTCAGTGTCACCCATACTTTGCTCAGCAGTTTGTACAAATTTGGTTTGACTTACCCATATTATTCCACAATAAGTGAGGCTGGACTAAAATAATCTTCTTCATAAAAATACTGTAAATCTCCGTCACGCGGAAAATGGGATTGTTCACAGCCCTTCTCACTTCTCAAAAACATTTTGCATACGCATATGGCCTACGTCACAGCTCACCAATGAGACTTTTTAGGGACAAAATTTGAAACAAAAAATTCAATATGATATAGTGAACACATTTCAAAAGTTTTCAAAGCATGCATTAAATAAGCATAATGTGGCGATTTTAAAAAATGACAGATTTGCTTTTAAAAAGCGATATTGCCCCATCTGTAAACCTTTTTAAAATCGAAAGAAAATACTCGTTTGGATTTTTTATTAGTATTTATTAAGGCATTGTCTACAATACAGCTAACAACTGGTGCTTACAAAAATATTGACCTGCTCATACAAATTGATACAAGTACTAGTCATTGTGCAAAAGCTAGAGATGCTATGTTCGATAGTTGAGGAGACATTTGACAATGTGCACAGTGAATTTTTGAACGCACTATAGTTAGTTATAGATCTACATGTACTCATAACACCATCACGTACCAACACTTTTTTGTACATTTAGCCGGAACTACCACAGCTCACACACATGCACACTTTTTTCAGTTGAGATCAACTTCAAACCGCTATATCTCTAGACGAATCTTTCAAACACACGCACGCTACGCTGCGCTAGACCAGCGTGGCACTCCCCTGTCTGAAAGATAATATCTGGTGCAAAATGAAATATTATCGTGACGAAAACACTTCCAGGTACAAAAACCAGTCCAGTAGGGTAAGCTTCTCGTGATACATTTAAAAAGGTTGAGCAAAAACGTTTTTTACCTGCCAGATTTTCTCCACAGCGTCTTGCGTTATCTTGGCGAACTGGCTGACTAGGATGAGACTTCTGGTCTAGATAGATCTACCCGTCGAGTCAGGCATTTCTCACCGAGCAGGCGTAAACGGTTGTTTTTTTTAAAGACAAATGATTAGCAACATGATGTGATGCAGGTAGAGGTGCTAACATTTCGAATCACTGCATGGTGTGTATATTGGATTTTGCTCAAAACCAGGCAGGGGGTGTCTTTTTACATTTTGCAAAGAATTTTCTTCTTTGGAAAGTGTTTTATGGCGCTCGCAACTGCATAATGTAAATCCCATTAGGCCGGGCGTTATAATAAGTTGCTCTGGTGTGGTTTGCTTCTTTTCTATCAAACATGATATGTCGTCTTTATCTCTCCTCCTCCTATTTTTGAGTTTATTACGCTCTTGTAACACATCTAATTTTCGGTTTTATATGACCTTATTGTGTTGCAAGTGCCGTAAAACTCTTACTAAAACTATAGAAAGACAATAGGCGAAACAGAAACCTTTATTAGGTCAGAACTAACTTAAAAACCAGAAGTTGCCGACTCCTGACGCTGACATAGAGGAAGGGATGAGCTGTTGCACAATACTCATCCACAAAACTGTGCCACATGATTTGTGGGGTTGGGAGGGGAGAGGAGGGGTGAGTCTGCTTATAGAGAGCCTCATACTTGACCAGCATACAATACTCCCCACAAGACGATCGATATTATTCCATTTTACCATCTCCGGCCCCTGGGGTATGAACTGAGTGCAGTCGGAAGTGTGTGGTCTACCGCCCAGGCAAAACCCTATCTTTGTATCACTGTTGGGGTATGGGCAGAGTGCAATCACTCCGGAGCTGTGTGGTTTTTGGTAAGTGTTTTACGGCGCTCGCAACTGCACACAGTCATAATATGAGCGCACGGGACAATTTAAACATTTTTCAGTTGGTAGGAAATTTTGATTTTTGCACGGGTGGCGGCCGAAGCCTACTCTTACCAAGAGATCTTTAATTTTCGCTACTTGCACACGGGACCTCCAATATTTTTGTCCTACTCCGAGAAGGCTAGGGGTACATCTTTCCGACCATAGGATCTGGGATGTGGCAGAAAGACAGCAAGCAGTAAGAGAGAGCTAAGGAGTAGCAGTAGAAAGGCTGCAGAAAAAGTCAGGAGCCCAAAGGGGCCAAAGGAGGTGAAGGGGTGGGGGCAGAAAGTGGAGACGAAAGCAGACGACGGAACCTTGTTAAAGTGCAAAAACAATGTGAAAGGAGACACATTTAGAGAAGGAAATTTGTCCGACGCTATCCGGATTCAAACCCAGGACCTGTTGAATGAGAGGCGAACACATTTAACCTCTAGGCCACGAGGTTTGCAGTCCAAGCATGCAGTGTGTGTGTGTGTGTGTGTGTGCTAAGTGACCGGTGGTCAATTACCCGGTGTACCAGTCTCGTCCTCAGACAATCTCCACATCCTCCCAAGGGGCTTCTGTCGGGAACTGTGAGGTGTTATATACGGGGGTTGAAGGTGGGGGTTGAGGAGGTGTGGGTTATGTGGGTGAGCTGGTTGGTGGGTGAATGGGGAGGGGAGTGATCAGACCAGAACCAGGAGCTGACT
>NW_004797501.1:327157-330031 GCF_000002075.1 Aplysia californica
ACAGGCAGACAGACAGACAGACAGACAGACAGGCATATTTCGTACCAACAGGGTCACATTCCTCACCACATTCAATTATTCTGTATTGTGACAGACGGACAATGGATTGCTCTGTGAAAGATATGATTATATCAATGTAGATCTAATACTTACTCACTTTTACATTTTCATCCTTTGTTGCGATGAAGCTCAGAGGAGAGATGCAATGTTCTTCTATGGTTGGCCAACTCTGCAGCTCTTTCAATTTGGGATGTTATAAGTTATACTTTCTCAAGATTTCCTTGATTCTCTCAATCTATCTTTTGCGTGGTCTACCTCAGTACTTGGTGTTATAGGCGCTCAAGGCTAGCTGGTAGCCAAACCTTTTTATTCTCGTTTCTCAATGAAATGCAAATGGGACCCGGTGCCGGTAGTTGCTCTTAAATCTTCATTTCTCTGCTTGTCAATTTATTACACTTACAAAATATTATACATGTAATACAATTCGAGCTCTCACCGGCAAAATTAAAGGCAAACGAGGCAGGCGAAGGCCTAGAGCAATCTACTTGGGGAACCTAAACAAGCGGGTAACAGGGAAAGATCAGGGAAACGTTGCTTTTTGGAGAGCATCCGAGCAAAGGAATAAATTGATAACCATGATCTCCGATGTCTATCGCAGATCTGGCACTGGATGATGATTATTACAATTCGCCGCATAGCACGAACATTTTAGATTTACATAGCATATCTACAAAATCATTACAATTATCACATAACACGATGGTATTATATTTACAAATAAGTGAGGCATAGTGGTGGAATCAGGCTCTCGTCAAAATAATCATAGTGAAGAAAACAACTCTGCACATATAACAATATTAAATTACAAAAATAAATATTACAATTATGACATAATATCATGATGATATCCTTACATAATAAGTAAATAGATCCTATTACATTTCCAACTTACGACGATGTTAGCCTTACATATGTAAATATTACATTTCGGAATTATTATGAAGCTTTTACACGCACAAATATTACAATCCTTCACGACATATAAAGATGATCATCAGAGCGAACCGTACAGAGAGGGGTACAACATACAACAGCCCAGCAGAAAGATCGAGATACTCATTGAAAGTTTTCTCCACTCGGGAATCGAACTCGGATCACCTGCATGCGACAGTGGAGCGCCTTGCCACTACACCACAGCTGCCAGGGTTAAACAAGGGTGATCTGATTAAACGCATTCTTCTTATTTCTTTGTTTATCTTTAGCTCAAATTCGATTCACATTGGTTTGGTCGTGGTAAATGAGATATATATTATTTTTATCTTCATGTGGGACAGTCAAACAAAAACAGCATTGCTATTTGTTTGTTTAATTAGCAAAGAAACACTTAATCGCGATTATCTCGGAGCCCTGATATTAAGAAAAATGCGTTTGATCTGATCACGGCAGTTACAATCTCAGTTTCGTTCTTTATAAAATAGAAACACTGCATCTTGGGGCAGATTTGGAAACAGCGAGACAATCCCCACACGCCATGTTACATTACTGTATGTCCTCACAGCAATCTTCCCGCTCTTTACTGTCACAACCAACAGCCAGCCCCTATCTCTCGGAGTAGAGCTGGGCGAAGAATCAATTTCGGAACCGATTCCCTCGATTAGTGCATCGGGGGAAAGTTCTGATTCCTTTTATGAAAACCAACGGCAACCATTTGCTTTATTCATTAAAATCTCCTTTTTAACAAAAATTGTTTAAAAAGTTGGTGCCTCGCAATGTTCCGAAATAAAAGTTATCCTAAATCCTGAAGATGTTCGGAGCCAACCAGGTAACCACCGGAAAAAAGCACATCGTAAGAAAATCATTGGATTCAGAGTCGATTCCTACGGTTCCTAGCTTTCAATAATCGTGAACCTAACAGCCCAGCACATCCTTCCCAAAGGGGTCAGTGCCATAGTGCAAGGCAGCTAGGCTCCCGAATGTTAAAAGCTCAGAATCGTAGTAATCAACTCCGAAACCCCATTGCTTACTTTCTAATGACGTGATTCCTTCCGGTGGTTACCTGGTTGGCTCCGAACATCTTCAGAATTTAGGATAACCTTGATTTCGGAACACTACGAAGCATCAACTTTAATTTTTCAAAAATAAATTCTAAAAAAAACAAGAGAAGAAGATTTTAAATATTTAAGTAACTAGTAACCGTTGGTTTACATAAAAAGGTCCGGAACATTTCTTCCGTAGCATCGTGGGAATCGGTTCCGGAATCGATTCTTCGCCCAGCTCTTGCCACTGCTAGTGCAAATAGGCCAATAGACCATGTCAGCCTTGAGCTGCTGTCAGGAACAGAATATTTCTTTCCATTCGCTTCACGCCACAACAAAATCCACACAATACATCCGAGATGGTTTTGTTTTGTTTTGTTTTATTTTGTCTTCTTGGCTCGAATCTTGATGGTGCCACAATTTAGCTCTATGGCTGGTTGGCGGGTGCTCTGGTACGTGTGGTTTGCTCCTTCTTCCCTGGCAAACATCTGTCGCCCTTATCTCTCCTCCTTCTTTTTTTGAGTCTGTTACTTTCTTGTAACACATCTATTCTTCGGCAGCTATATGACTTTATTGTGTTGCAATATTGTGCCGTAAAACTCTTACTAAAACTAACAACTTAGCTCTAACATTTACAATCGGTCGGACGTTGTGTCCTTGGGAAAGACACTTTACAGGAACTTCCCACTTGGTTCGGCTTTATCGGAGACGGACGTTAAACTAGGAGTCCCGCCCCTTAAATAACCTAATAGTGTTGATAGGGGCGTTAAACCCATACAATTTCACCAATTTTTAACATTTACAGCAGATCTCCTCTCTACAAGCCTCCTCACCCCTA